>NC_041231.1:104772767-104849309 GCF_002837175.3 Physeter macrocephalus | reverse complement strand
ACCATTTTTTTTTTTTTTTTAGATTCCATATATATTTGTTAGCATACGGTATTTGTTTTTCTCTTCCCAGCCAAAAGTCACACAAGAGGTAGACTATCTGAATAGGTCTATATCAATTAAAGCAATTGAATCAAGAATTAATAACCTTCCAAAACAGAAAGCACCAGGGCCAGATGAGTTCGCTGGTGAATTCTATCAGACATTTAAGGAGAAATTATACGAATTCTCTACAACCTCTTTCAGAGGATAGAAGCAAAGGGAATACTTCACTGCACTCTGTATGACAGACTCTAGGTCCATCCACCCCACTACAAAAAAGCCACCTGTATTTTTTTTTTTTAAAGGCTGTTTGTCCTTAGGATTGGCTCCTTGATGTACTAAAGCCCTAGTAATCATAACGAGACTCAGCCCTGTTATTTAGAAGCCTCGTTATAATATCTTCTCTGTAAACCACCACGGTTGAGGAATGGGGTTAATCAAAATGTGTGGTTAACCGGGAGCTGTATAACTTGGCGAGAGGACTAATCTTCAAATGACTGAAATAAAATGCATTTAAAACCTGTAAAAATGCAAGTAGAAACTGTACCAGACATCATCAGTGTTCAGTCAGGACCTTAGCATCAGGCAGCACTTGAGGATGTGCTTCTGTGAAAAAAGTGGGTTAATGTTCTGGCACCTACTTGGTATTCTATGACTTTTGTCAGCTCATTTCACCTCTTTGGCCTTCATTTTCTTCATCTATAAAATGGGAATGCAGTGGTTTCTATTTCCCAAAGGTCAGTTGAACTGAATATGTAAAACAGTAAGTGTCAGAATATCCCTACGTGTAAGATTATTTTCGATTGTCTTCCTGTTATAGAGGCATTGTAGAGTGGTGGTTCGTAGCGTTTCAGACAAATAGAGTCAAAACAACAGGATTTATTTTAACTGAGGAGATTTCCGGTGCGTGAGGAAAAGGTGAGTAGATTTCTGTAAATGAAATATTTTCCAAAAGTATAAAGTTTGTGAACATTTACTTGGTTTAGAGAACCTATACTGCTCAACCCATAATTTTCAGTTTCCATTCATGTGGCTCCAGACCCTGTCCTTTCTACATCCGCATGATCCATACTGTGTTTCTGGCAAAAGAAGATTTTATGACTAAATCTGGGGACATGGCTTCCGTTACTTGGAGATTCACAAAGCCTGTTAGTGTTTTAAAGGCTCTGAGATGTCTTACTGTAAGAAACCTGAAACTAGCATTTCCCTAACTTATTTGACCATGGAACCCTTTTATTTTTATTTATTTTTGTTTGAGAGTTGGGGTATAGGCATCCATTTATTGTTTGAATAGGTCTTGATGGCTGTGATCACAGTATTTTTCCTATAGGAATGAATAAGTTATTATTTTTCAGTTTTACCGGGATGTAATTGACATAGAGCATGGTACACGTTTAGGTGTACAACGTAATGACTTGACTTACATATGTTGTGAAATGGTTGCCACGATAAGTTTAGTTAACATCCATCATATAGATACAAAAAGAAAAAAAAAATTCTTTTCCTCGTGATGAGAACTTCTAGGATCCACTGTCTTAGTAAATTACGTTGGTTTCTTATCAGATTCATTTGGAATTGTTGGTAATAAGCAAGAAGCAGTGAGATGGGTGAGGATCTAGAATCAGAAGCTAGTGAGGACTTGGCCTCTGAGTTGCCCCTTCAAGCCCCAGCTCCCCACAGATATTTCCGTGGAACCTTCTCAAGAGAGCATGTGTAACATCCCTGAGGTCCAGCACCCCTGCCACCTCAAGTTCACAGCTCTGCAGGTGGGCTGCCCGTGTTCAGGTCTTGGTTATTATGACCTTGAGCCCATTACTTAACTCTTTGAGCCTCAGTATTTTCATTTTTAAAAGGGGGGCAATAATATTCATCTCATAAGGTTGTTAAGTGAGGTGATGTATGTTTTTAATATGCTCTGATAATGAGGTGTGATTGTATGTGAATTATGAGATAACACATCGACAGACATGTGAAACTCTGGTTTTGGCGGTAGTAGGGGCAGAGGGTGGCCTGAAAGCACTTACTGGCCTTTTATTCCCCAATTAAGACGACAGCCATCTCTGAGCGCACCCTATATTTGCAGTTGACAGAGCTACGCAAAAGCCACAGTGAAGAGGGATGCGTGTGTGACCAGTGTCCTTTTACAGAGTGAAAAACTGTCCTCCTGCAGTGCATGAGGCTAGAGCAGTGGCTCCAGTAAAGCAATTGAATCAAGAATTAATAACCTTCCAAAACAGAAAGCACCAGGGCCAGATGAGTTCACTGGTGAATTCTATCAGACATTTAAGGAGAAATTATACGAATTCTCTACAACCTC
This sequence comes from Physeter macrocephalus, assembly GCF_002837175.3. NCBI lineage: Eukaryota > Metazoa > Chordata > Mammalia > Artiodactyla > Physeteridae > Physeter > Physeter macrocephalus. Next base: position 104,846,953 of record NC_041231.1, on the reverse strand, counting down.
TTTCAGAGGATAGAAGCAAAGGGAATACTTCACTGCACTCTGTATGACAGACTCTAGGTCCATCCACCCCACTACAAAAAAGCCACCTGTATTTTTTTTTTTTAAAGGCTGTTTGTCCTTAGGATTCTGGTGAATTCTATCAGACATTTAAGGAGAAATTATACGAATTCTCTACAACCTCTTTCAGAGGATAGAAGCAAAGGGAATACTTCACTGCACTCTGTATGACAGACTCTAGGTCCATCCACCCCACTACAAAAAAGCCACCTGTATTTTTTTTTTTTAAAGGCTGTTTGTCCTTAGGATTGGCTCCTTGATGTACTAAAGCCCTAGTAATCATAACGAGACTCAGCCCTGTTATTTAGAAGCCTCGTTATAATATCTTCTCTGTAAACCACCACGGTTGAGGAATGGGGTTAATCAAAATGTGTGGTTAACCGGGAGCTGTATAACTTGGCGAGAGGACTAATCTTCAAATGACTGAAATAAAATGCATTTAAAACCTGTAAAAATGCAAGTAGAAACTGTACCAGACATCATCAGTGTTCAGTCAGGACCTTAGCATCAGGCAGCACTTGAGGATGTGCTTCTGTGAAAAAAGTGGGTTAATGTTCTGGCACCTACTTGGTATTCTATGACTTTTGTCAGCTCATTTCACCTCTTTGGCCTTCATTTTCTTCATCTATAAAATGGGAATGCAGTGGTTTCTATTTCCCAAAGGTCAGTTGAACTGAATATGTAAAACAGTAAGTGTCAGAATATCCCTACGTGTAAGATTATTTTCGATTGTCTTCCTGTTATAGAGGCATTGTAGAGTGGTGGTTCGTAGCGTTTCAGACAAATAGAGTCAAAACAACAGGATTTATTTTAACTGAGGAGATTTCCGGTGCGTGAGGAAAAGGTGAGTAGATTTCTGTAAATGAAATATTTTCCAAAAGTATAAAGTTTGTGAACATTTACTTGGTTTAGAGAACCTATACTGCTCAACCCATAATTTTCAGTTTCCATTCATGTGGCTCCAGATCCTGTCCTTTCTACATCCGCATGATCCATACTGTGTTTCTGGCAAAAGAAGATTTTATGACTAAATCTGGGGACATGGCTTCCGTTACTTGGAGATTCACAAAGCCTGTTAGTGTTTTAAAGGCTCTGAGATGTCTTACTGTAAGAAACCTGAAACTAGCATTTCCCTAACTTATTTGACCATGGAACCCTTTTATTTTTATTTATTTTTGTTTGAGAGTTGGGGTATAGGCATCCATTTATTGTTTGAATAGGTCTTGATGGCTGTGATCACAGTATTTTTCCTATAGGAATGAATAAGTTATTATTTTTCAGTTTTACCGGGATGTAATTGACATAGAGCATGGTACACGTTTAGGTGTACAACGTAATGACTTGACTTACATATGTTGTGAAATGGTTGCCACGATAAGTTTAGTTAACATCCATCATATAGATACAAAAAGAAAAAAAAAATTCTTTTCCTCGTGATGAGAACTTCTAGGATCCACTGTCTTAGTAAATTACGTTGGTTTCTTATCAGATTCATTTGGAATTGTTGGTAATAAGCAAGAAGCAGTGAGATGGGTGAGGATCTAGAATCAGAAGCTAGTGAGGACTTGGCCTCTGAGTTGCCCCTTCAAGCCCCAGCTCCCCACAGATATTTCCGTGGAACCTTCTCAAGAGAGCATGTGTAACATCCCTGAGGTCCAGCACCCCTGCCACCTCAAGTTCACAGCTCTGCAGGTGGGCTGCCCGTGTTCAGGTCTTGGTTATTATGACCTTGAGCCCATTACTTAACTCTTTGAGCCTCAGTATTTTCATTTTTAAAAGGGGGGCAATAATATTCATCTCATAAGGTTGTTAAGTGAGGTGATGTATGTTTTTAATATGCTCTGATAATGAGGTGTGATTGTATGTGAATTATGAGATAACACATCGACAGACATGTGAAACTCTGGTTTTGGAGGTAGTAGGGGCAGAGGGTGGCCTGAAAGCACTTACTGGCCTTTTATTCCCCAATTAAGACGACAGCCATCTCTGAGCGCACCCTATATTTGCAGTTGACAGAGCTACGCAAAAGCCACAGTGAAGAGGGATGCGTGTGTGACCAGTGTCCTTTTACAGAGTGAAAAACTGTCCTCCTGCAGTGCATGAGGCTAGAGCAGTGGCTCCAGATGCTCTCTGTGCATGGCGTCCCCTGGGGGGTTCTGAAAAGAGACTGATGCCCGGTGGTGCCACCAGGGATGTCGATTCTGTTGGTGAGGGGCTCCGGTACCAGCCAGCCGGAGTGAGAACCCCTGGGCCGGAGCACGGGCTCCACAGGTAATGCGGTCACGGCCTGGGCCGTCCTCTCTGCAGGTTGTACGTGGTGTCACCCTGCACGAGGCTGTGCGTTGGCTGATGCAGGACAGGCTGGGCGTGCCAGCATTCACTCAGCTCCTTCCCCGCCTCTGAGAACATATTCCCAGCAGATAATCTGCTGATCGGGGTTTGGGTACCAGAGGGGCTAACAGCCCCGTCACATTCCTCTTTTACCCCTAACACTAAGTATGTAGTAACTGTCCCATTCGATTTTCTCTTAGTCGGTGGAAGTATAGCTTTTGAAAATGGGGGACCAAGAGCTAAAGGAACCGCCCAAGTCACCAAAACTAGTACGTGGCAGAGCTGGGGTGTCCCAGCTGGGCGATCGCCCCACAGGCTTCATTTGAAGATGCGGGAGGTCACCGTGCCTGGTACGTGGTGAACCCTGGCTCAACGGTGACCGTCGTTAGGTTGTTCGTCTGGTGCATTTTTTAAAGAAGGCTCACAAAACAAAAAGAAAGGGATGATTAATCATATCTTACCTTCTGTGGTGTTTTGTAATTCATAAGGGCTTTTAATACATATTATCCCATTTAATCTTCATAACAGTTGGGTGACGTAAGGCTCCTGTCGCACAGAGGCGCCTAGGAGCCTGGAGCACGTGCGGCCGCAGCTCACGCGGGGGCAGGGCTCCTGGGAGACGTGGGGAAGGCGGAGCGGCCGCCGTGCCCTCTCCACATTCAGGGGGCCTCGCAGGGGGCCCTGGTGGTGAGGTGTGACTTAATGGTGAATCAGACGTTCGGGGCCACCCGCACCTCTGCCAGCACTCGTCACTTGTTGTGTGTGCGCCCTTGAGCACAACGGCTGCTGCCCCTCCGTCCCCATCCACCTCGCCTGGATGACACGGCCTGTCTGACCCCACCGTGAGGACGGTTGCGTGAACCTGAGAACCTTGTGCCGTGTGCAGGTAACCAGCACACGTGGTGCTTTGGGGAGAAGAGAAGAAATCCCAAAAGTTGCCTTCGTGGCTGAGCCAGTGTATGGAAATATCCTGTCCACTTTGCCCACTTTGCGTAAGGGAAATTCATCATTAATGAGCTCGGAGTGGTGCCTCTTGAGTGACGGTTTTGCTTTGCTCGTAGCCTCAGCGACCTTGCATAAAGTTTATTTGATGGAACTCCGAAACGCTTGTTTTTCCAACTCTGAATAGTTCAAATTTTAAACTGGCAGGAAGCCCAGGGTCACTTCAAGTGACAGGAGTTGTGATTCGAGTGGAGGTGAGACACGCGGCTCGGGTAACCAGTGGGGTGGAACGCTTGGGTTGCACTTGGTCCTTGTGGTTTAAATTTTGGGGAGACCCAATCTGAAGAGGAGGGGCCGGTCCCCCTGCCTCACCTGGTTAAACCCAGCGCCTCTCCGATGGACTTGCCCCTCGTGGCGTCCCGGGGACAGTTTTGATGGGACAACAGTGTGGCGTGCTCAGTGCTTTCCTGCAGATGTGGAAACCTGGTCCCGGAGAGCTGGCAGTGCGTCCACCAGAGAGAAGCAGACTGGAGCTCTGTGCTGGGGGCGTCCTGTGGCAGCTTCTTCCCCAGAAATTACTCACTGCCCATCTCTCTCTCCTTGTCAGGTTTGGCCTTTGACCGGACAGATGGCCCAAAACTTCTTAGTATGCACTCCATGTTTTCTTACTTTAATGAGCTTCTCTTACTGAGCCTTTTACTTACTGGATGGAAAGTGTGACTTCCTCTGGGAACGGGAGGGTAATCTGGTGACCCCCATTCAGGCTTTGATCCACATTTACGCAGAGGCTGTGTCAGCCCCTCTGCTCCAGGGCAGGGACCGCTTTTCACAGCCGCCTTCCCTCGAGCCTGTGAGCTCTTTGGTGGCAGGGACGGGGTCTGATTAGCCAGAGTGGGCGGCTGGTGAACACTGGCCGTCTTGTTCCCTGGCTCCAATTCAGTGCACCTTCTTCTGCCAGCTGCCACCTGAGTAGGGCATGGGGGCTTCTCCATCAGAGCCCCGTGTTCACCTTCCGTTTACCTTGAACTGAGGCATTGATCACACCTGGCCTCTGTGAGCTGTGTTGTAAACTTTGCTGGGCTCACGTGGATTTGGTGCAAAAGACAATAACGCTGCACATTTCTCTCTAACGTGAGGAAGTTGAACTCACTGTTTCTGTTACTGAAATAGAATCTAATATTAACAGATGGAATTTTATTTTAAATAGAGAAAAACAATTTTTAAAAAAATGAATGCACAAACTGTGGCCATTGTTTCCCTCTGTGACATAATTTCTCTGGGTAAATGAGTAAACATTGATACCATTTTTTTCTTTAATTTTCTCATTATCTAAAATTTGGAAAATAATGTTTACTTAGGAAGTATAATAATACGGTGGATACCCAAGAAGCAACCACCCAACTATGGTCACCGGTGCTTTGCACCTCGAGTTTTCCTCCTGCCCCATCCCACCCCCTGCTCCCACTCCGTGCCCAGGGCAGCGGCCATGTTTTGTCTTAAAAACTTAGCTCGTCACAGTTAGCTTTCTGTTCCATGTCCATTTCTACCCTGTGACTGAGAGTTGATGTTAGACTATTTTCTGGAAAAACCAAATCAGTAGATGTTTTCGGAAGTAACTTGCCCAATGCGCCTCCCCTGGGCCCTCCTGTCACCAGACAGGATGGAGAACAAAGCTTTAGACACAGACACAGGGTGGGGTCTGCCCCCCCCCCGCCGCCCCCAGGGGCTAATTCTTTGGCATTACGGGGTCAGGAAGAAATAGGAACACCTGTAGTATCAAGGGATCTGGTTTAAGAGGGGCAGCAGACAGGGGTGTGAGGGGGGAAGGAGGGTGGGGGAGGAGGGGCGGAACAAGGTCGGGTCCAAGGGAGCCCGCTCTGTAAAAGGCCTAGAGTCTGATGTTTACTCCAGTTTTCAACAAGCCGCTGGGAATCAGCTGTCTTAAGTTCTCCAGGTTAATTTTTGTCTCGCTCGTTTTCCTCTGAACACTGGAGTAGTCAGGAGGCCGGCTCTGCATGAACCTGGGCAAGTCCAAGTTCCCGGCCCTCACAGCACATCCAGTCCCCGTGAGAATGGGAACTTGCAGGGTGGAGATGACATAAGATAAACAGGAACCAGGAGCAGCTCAACGAGGCCCTGCTCAGAGCGCATACCATTTTCAGGTTAAATTTGGGGCCGGGGGTTAACAGACCTAGTTTCCCATTATGTATTTTTTTCATCTAGAGCCTCCATTCACTTACCTAAGGCATATGGGAGGAAAATATCCATCTCCCAGTAAACATGGTTACCTGGGAAAATTTATAATCGTCAAACTATATGTGACCTCACTTAAAATACAGTGATGGTGGGCTTCCCTGGTGGCGCGGTGGTTGAGAGTCCGCCTGCCGATGCGGGGGGCGCGGGTTCGTGCCCCCGTCCGGGAAGATCCCACGTGCCGCCGAGCAGCTGGGCCCGTGAGCCATGGCCGCTGAGCCTGCGCGTCTGGAGCCTGCGCTCCGCAACGGGAGGGGCCGCAGCAGTGAGAGGCCCGCGTACCGCCAAAAAGAAAAAAAAAAAAAAAAAATACAGTGATGGCGTAAGGCTGTGAAGATACAGACAAGAAACTTAGTGGAAGATTTAAAGGATTGTGCGAAACTTCAACCAGTAGTTTTCCTCTGAGAGGAAAACGAGAATTCAGAAGTATTGCTGGCTCTGAAAAGGCTCAGTCTTTTCACCTGAAAAAAGTGAATTTAAGAAATGATGTCAAAAAAAAAAAAAAGAAATGATGTCTTTGACAAGTTCTGAAGATGAGATAGACACTAAATGGGAGATAGAAGTTTTCTATTCTAGAGACCCTTCTTTCTTCCACTGTTACAGTTACTTATTCGTCTATCATTTCCACAACAATTTTACCGAGCTGTAATTCACGTACTGTAGAACTCACCCACTTAAATTGTGCAGTTCACTCGTCGTCAGTACATTCACGGAGATGTGCGACCATCTCCACAATCAACCTTAGAACATTTACGTCGCCCCTAAAAGACAGTCTTTAATTTGCAGCGTTTGTCTTCCGTGTCAGCCGTCTGCCAGCGCTCTGCGGCAGGGATCTGGGCCGCGGGACCCACCCCCCAGCAATGATTTACCCAGAGGCGCAGACGAAATTTTACTCGAACAAAGATTTCTGAGGCTTACTTTTTCCATTGTTTCTTAAGTTAAAGACCGTTATGTTCAGGCAGCGCCCTGAAGCCTTGCTCTACGTCCCTTACGTCCTACAGAGAATGTGGGCCGCGTGCAGTGATGGAGTTCTCCCACCTGCCTACCCAGAGTGGCAGAAGCCATCCTTGTTTTTCTCATGTGTGGCAGCGTATGATTTGTTTTAAATAAAGAACTCTTGAGCTTGAAAGTTAATTTGAGAGGACTCAAATTGTGTTTCTGCTCTTGAGTAGGTCAGTATGTATTTGGGGGCCATGGTGCAGAAACATGGGACATTAATCCGATCCGAGGTCGCCAAAAGGGTTGTTCCACGTGATTTCCTTATGGAAATTCTTCGTTTCCTGTGAATCTTCAAACAGAACTGAAATTCTGTCAAAAGATAAGAACAAATATGGGAAACTGCCTTAAAGCTTGGAAGAATGCTTAGAACTTGGTGGGTCTCGTGTGGTTTCTCGGTGAAGTAACAGAACAAAAGTTTCCTGAGTTTGGTCTGGGCCTCCCTCGGACCAGTGCAGTGTGCTCCTGGCCCTCAGTGAAGCTAAGTAAGAATCAAAACAAATTGTTGGAACAGAGTGAGAAAATCTGTAAACAGCGAGGCAGCATGAGTTAGAACAACCTGAAGTGGTTAAGTACCAAACCTGGCAGCCAACTTCAAGAAGCAGTTTTTTATTACAAAATAAGTCGATGGAATTAAAGTAAGGGCTGTAAGGAGAGTAATGGGTAGTGCATAGGATTTTTATAGGAAAAACTGATTTTTAAGTTCATTTAGATAAGAACACAAGCACACAGATGGTAAACAGACTGGAAGTGCTTATAAGTCAAGATAATTAATCGAAAAGATAAATGAGTCATTTGCCAAGGAAATGTCATGGAAGGCACCAGAGGGATACATGTTAGATTTGGTCTTATTTACACAGTTTTTAATTGCGCTGGATAGACTACTTCAGGAAACAGTACTAGAAGCTGAGCTGTTTCTCCTGAGCCCCTTGTTTTAAATGGAGGCCTTACAGCATAGGGTTTAAGAGCACAGCCTGGCCCTGCATTTGACCTTGGCTCTGCTGCTTAGTGGCTCTTTGACCTTGAGCACTTCAGTTAAGGTCTGTAAGCCACAGTTTCCTCGTGAACACGGTGGGAACAGCAAGAGTGGCCGTGTCACGGGAGCATGCTGTGTGTTAGTGGGACGACCCACGGCAAGTGCCGGCGCGTCCCGGGCCCACTGCACCCACGGGTGGCAGCCGCCAGTCACACAATCACCATAGAAACCAAGGCGCAGGTGTGAGGTCTCGGAGGAGAAGCGTAGCCCAGAGTAGCTGCAGAGTCAACCTTTGGCCACACTTAGGTGCGGCTAAAAGCTGAGTGGAAGTCACCCTGGTGTTCCCAGAACTCTGTGGAGAGCCTGATGGGGAAGCGGACCCTTCCCTGTTAGAACGACTGTTGAAATCATGTTTAAACCAAAAAAAAAAAAAAAAAAAAAATTCTAATAGCTTTGTCTAAAGGGAAGAAGCCAGAGACTGAATGATGGTGGACTCGTACAGAAACCCCGCCCTGTTGGGCAGGTCATCCGTATCCTCCCTCAGCAACGTTAGAAAAGAGACGGGCGTTTCAGTTATAAGAGGGAGGCGCTGATGTAGAAACAACTTGCTTGGAGTCGAAGCACGGCCACGCTAGGCTGCGTCGCCGACGGCGGTGTCACGTGACCTTCCGGGGCGTGTCCTGAGCAGGTACAGGACTGGGGCACGTGGACTCTCATGGACGATAGGAAGGGCTCGCGTGACGTCGCAGCTGAGAAGGAGCGCGGAGACGTCTGTGTGTTACATATCGGGAGGGGTGAGCCCAGAGCGAGGGGCCGGCTAGGACGGGCGCCATTAAACCAAAATCTCACTTTTCGACTGGCTCCTTCCCCAGCCCGGTCGCTTCGGTACCCGGGTCTCGGACAGCTGTCAGAATCGCGCATCCGTTGAACTGTCCGAATCTGATTTGGCTAGAAAACCATGAAGGATGTGCCTCGTGAGTGTTATTTCATGGCCTCTTCACTGCCGTTTGCTCAAGTAGACGCCGTCTCCGTTGTATAGGTGAGGAAACCGCGAGGTCGGTTTTCCTCAGACGAGTGAACACACCTGCCGGGCCAAGACCAAGGCCTGACGCGTGGCTCAGAGCTCCAGCGGAGCCCCCTTGAGATTGGACAGCTGTTCTTCCACAGACGGCGGAGGCGCCAGCTCGCCGTGGCCCTTCCCCCACGCCCAGAAGGGTACGCTGCCCCGAGGGGCCTCGGCAGACCCATTCTCCCCCGGTCCTGGGGGCTGAGGCCCGCGGCCCAGCTGCAGCAGGGCCGGCTCCTCCGAGGGCTTGCGGGGAGCATCCGCGCCCGGCCCCCGCCCCGGCTTTGGCCACGCGGGGCAGCCTTGTCCTGCAGACGCGTCGCCCCGGTGTCCGGCTTCCCTGCGTGAGGCCTCCTTGCACGCACGTCTCTGTGCCCGAATTTCCCCTTTTCTAAGGATGCCAACCCAGTGACCTCATTTTAACTTGAGTGTCTCTGTAAAGACTTTTTCTCCAAGTAAGGTTATATTCTAAGTTGCTGGGGGTTCGGACTCCAGGGTGTCTTCTCGGGGGGACACAACTCAATCTGCAACAGGGTAGCTGATGACACCACCAGTTGTGCAAGGCCCTGCTGCTGAAGAGCCGGGCCTGCACCGCGCCGCAGACGTTTCCCGCCCCGCAGCGTGCAGGGGAGACCAGGAGGCGAGGGGGGGTGGTCTGTGCAGCCCCTCACGGGCCTCCCAAGTCCTCCGGGGGGATCACAAGCGGCTGAGGGCGCTTCAGGCGAGGCTGCAGGCACCGTGTCACACAGCTGGTGAGGGGGACCCCTGTGCCCATCCAGATCGGTCTCACTCTGAGCACATGATCCTTGAGGCTTGCTCTCCCCGTGGATGCACTAAATTCTTTCGTCAACTGGTTGCTGCCATTTTGCTTCTGTCTTGGAGTCACAGGTTAGGTTCCCTGGAGGGCAGACTCTCAGACAGAGGTTAGCCTTCTGGAAGCTTCTAACCAGGTGCTGTCAGGGTCCACGCCTATGGTGGGGGAAAGGAGGGAGCAGGATGAGACGGAGGGGGAGGGGAGGTTGGGCTGTGAGGCACCGACAGCAGAGGCCTCGGCCAGCCCCTGGGGAGCTCTGAGACGAGGACGGCCCTTCAGCGTTGTCCCAGGCGGCGCCAGGAAGGGCCTTCTTAGTCCAGCCCGTAAAAAGCGGAGTTTTAAATTTATTATATAAGTATGACTGCATTTCAAGTAGCTGCCACGAGACAAACGATGATGCCTTCATGTATGCTTTTTATTATCGTAAAATATACATCCTTTATATGTATGCATAGAAAGGAGACACACATACATGTATTTATTATGTTAGTAAAGAATGAGTCTGATATTTTTAACTCCCTTAGTACCATAATCTCCATTGTCTGTATTTGAACTCATGACACAATTTTGAATGTGGGTCAAGGACGGGGGGCAGTCCTTATTCTGACTCCTTGAATGACTTTCACTAGGTTTGTGAATCCCAGATGTTCTATGGAAAAATCAGTGTTTGAAAGTATGTACTTTTCTGGAACAAGAATTTGAATCTTTCATCATATTCTCAGAGACATCTGTGTCCCTCCCCCATGAAGTTAAGAACCATTGTGTAAGGAAATTTAGAGTCAGGTCGTTGTTGCTTTGTAAGCTGCTCTTTACCGTCTCCGATCACACAGCCATGATAGATAAAAAGAGAACGCGAAAAAGTCAGAACCATGCCTTCCCCTCTTCCCCCTAAAAAGATATGTATCCACGCACGAGAGACAAACACAAAGACAGAGCAGAGAGTGAGGCCGAAGACACTGCGGGCTGCAGGTTCCTAGGAAGGGGAAACAGTGATTGGCTCTGGTGGGGAGTCAGGATGTGCTGGTCCAGAGCATGATCTCTGCTGGAAAGTAGGGACAGGCGGTCCCCTCCTCTAGAAGGGGGGCAGCCACCACTGCTGCAAACTGCTGCCTGCTGTGACCTCCAGCTCATAGGAGCTTTGAGCCCAGGAAGAGAGTTGGCCTCTTCATCAGGAACTGAGATGAGTCACCACCATGGCATCATCAGCCCTGTCACCATCGGGCAGGAACCCAGATGCCGCCACCAGCTAGATCTGGGCCAGGAGCACAAGGGGAGGGAGGGACCACAAAAACCTCTGACCAGGGAGAGGTGGGGAGTGAGAGAACACTGCAGTTATTCCCATCCCAGACGGGCTTGCAGACACACACCCCAGACCACGTGAAGAACTCTGACCTGAGCGTGTCAGCCAACCAAATCCATACGCAGTATCTGAGTCACTGGAGAGTAAGGTAAAAGCAAGAGGCATTCTTTAAAAAAAAAAAAAAATGCCTAATGTCCTCAAAGAGATCAATGGAGGAATAATAACCATAAAAACAACAACAACAAGAAGAAGAAGAACAGGCAATTCTGAATAAGAGGCAAAAACAGGCAAAAATGAAGTGTAAGTAGATATGGAAAAAAACAATTAGAAATATCAGAAATGAGTAATAGATTCACTGAAATAGAGGAGAAAAAAAAACAAAAACAGATGAGACTAGACTCAGCTGAAGGGAGAATTAGTGAATAAGAAGCTGTTGCTGAGGATTTCACCCAGAATACAGCACAGATACGTAAAGGTTAAAACCCGAAAATCAATCGGGTAAGAGAAATGGAAGATAGATCGAGAAGCCCCGCAATATGGAGAATTGTGGTCCTAGAAGAAGAGGACAGAGAAGTCGTGGCTGGAATTTTCCGACTTGGATGAGTACGTGAACCCTCTGAGTGAAAGCACACGCTGAGTCCCGGGCAGAATACCCCAAGATAAATGCAGGCCCGGCCTCATCAGAGCTGCCAGGATAAAGGTGAAGCCCTTCCACGCTGCCAGGGAGAAATGACAGATTCCCTGCGCAGAAGCAGCTCCGACCGACAGCAGACTTATTGTCATTGCTAACGGGTTACAGAGAAGTATTTTCCAAGCGCTGAGGGGAGACAACGGTAAACCTACAATTTTGTGCTTTGCCGGATGATTCACGCGTGGGGATTTCAGCCGTGTCGGTTCTGAGAGTTTGCTTCCCACATGCTTTCACTGGAAAAGAAACAAAAACCAAAAATACGATGAAAAGATATTCACGTGCAAGAAGAGAAGCGAGAGAGAGGAAGTTTCAGGAGCTGTGAAAGGCCTCCGGTTCGACCCTGCTTGCAATTTCGCGAGGAACCAGCCACCATTACTTTAAACTTGTTCCCACTGGTTAGCTTGAACTAGGTTTGCAGTACAATGGTCTGGGTTTTTCTCCTTGGTTTTTATGTATTTACCATAACATATACCATGTATTTTGTAACGTCTTGGGGCCTGTACTCTAGCTGACTGCGCTATCACGTTGCCCACTGTTCTCGGGTTCCTGACACCAGCGCCCAGGCGGGTCCCCCCTCCCGTGTCTGTCATCGAAGAGGCGATTTCATGCTAATTCTTGGCAACGCCTGCCTCTTATCGAATACCCCTGAACTTCCACGTTCCTTAAGTGGAAAAGGAAAAGCGCTGTGTAACCACCCAACTGCCACCATCTCGCAATGTTACATTAACCCGCGTATTATTTATCACAGCATCTTGACTTCAAGAAAACAGGGTGTTTTTCAGGAGCTATGGTACTTTGTCAGGAGCACCCGGGTGGTAGCTTTATTATGTTTGTTTGAAAGGTGTGTTCTGAACCGATGCTTTTGACAACTTTATTGATCTTTCAAGTTGAATAATCATTTATGTTTGAATACTTGACTCTTCAGAGGTTTTGCCATTTTAAAAGTTTTATATTTTTCTAATCGGTGATTCACCAGGGGGTTTACAGTGATATCAGGCTTGGTGTAAATCAATTTATAAACTTGTTCTCCTAACAGATTGGCAGATATTTCCTTAGTTGTATGGAATTCATAGTTATATAATGAAACGTTTAATGAAACATTTTTTATTGTGGTGGTAACTTACAGACTTACATAACATCACAGCTATCTACATATATGTGTGTGTGTGTAATGTATAAATATGTATTTGTGATGTACATGTTTAAGCCATGTAAACAAATGTGGTAACTTCTAAAAATATCTAATTTTAAATATGTATCTGATATAATAAACTAGTTAGTGAGCCCTAATAAACTGGAAAAAATGGGATAAAATGGGAGAATGGCTACCTTTGTGTCTATCACATCCTTAGAAGCATAATTTGAAAAATAACCCCCTATATAATTAATAATTAGAAGTACTTCCTTAATAATTAGACATACTAACAAATAATGACATTACTAATTGAAATATCAATTTTGACAAGCCCCTCCTTATTTCTCTATTAAAACGGCTTCCTGAAAGTATCACAGAAGTTAATGAATTGCTTGTTAATTAAATGTGGACTTTTCTCCTCTAGTATTCAAATGGAAAAAAACTGAAATATGATATATTCAAATTGCTTTATACGAAATTGAACATTAATGGCAATGTGAGTATAATATATGGTAATGTTACACATGAGAGTGATAAGAATCTATAATATTCATAATGGAATTTGCTAATTTTGAATATTGACTTATCTTTTAAGTTCATTTTGTTCCTGAAAATTCAAGTACTGAAATAATGTCTTGCCAGCATTTTCTAACTAGCCCACGTGAAACTTGCCATGAAAAATGTAAACGTTGTCATCCAACTAACAAATCAATCTCTTTTTTCTTCTCTCATTTTGTTAGCCTCTCAGCAAATACCCTGCTGTGATCAATGACATCTCATTCTGGTTACCTCGCGAGAATTACACGGAGAACGATTTCTATGACTTAGTCCGAACAATTGGAGGAGACCTGGTGGAAAAAGTTGATCTTATAGACAAGTTTGAACATCCAAAGTAAGTAAGAAACTTTCTGAGTTTATCCTTTTTTATTTACATGTGGCAAATGGCATGTGGAAGTATGTAATAAAATTTTGCGGCAACCTAGTGCATAAGGTACAAATGTATTCGGAATTTATAGTGAACATTCAGCATGTCGGAATTTATAGTGAACATTCAGCATATCAGTACTTTCTGAAAATCTTTCTAAAATACATTTTTAATCTTTCCTGCCTTAGTAGACAAAGGATATGAAACAGAAGGTTTTAAATATCTTGGAGCTTTTTGGTATTGCTTTGGGAAGTGATCTCTTACCATATCACATTCCAAGTACCAAGGAAATGAGGCAGAAAGAGAAGTTTGTGGAGAAAAAGCTGTTTTGTTAGTCTCTCACTGAATATTTATTAAGCACTTAGCACACGCCAAGCCCTGTATTACGTCCTAGGAGTTAAATGTGAATCTAGAAGTGTGCTCAAGGACTCAGGGAAATGATATCCCCTGAGCTCTTGCGTGTTTCTCTGTTTATACTTAGATGACAGCTTGGCTGGATATAAAATCCTCGGCTCACCCATTTTTTGGTGAGGGTCTTGTAAGTGTTGCTCGGTTGTCTTCTCAAGTTTAACTTGATTTAAAGAAATCTGAGGCCAAGCTTGATTGTTTTCCTCTTCTTCCTAAAAGATTCTTTATCTTTAAAGTTTCATAAGCATAGCAGGATCCCTCTCAGTGTTGATCTGCTCTCCCTGGGGTGTAAATCCTTGTCTCTCTCTAATCAGATTTGGCTCCACCTGGGTCTTAGGGAATTTTTCTTGAATCATACCTGTAAGGATCTCTTCTGACCCCTCCCTTGGGGATCCAGACATGCGTGCCCCGCCCCTCTGTATCTGACTCCTTGCCTGCTGCTGTTTTCTCTCTAATGTTTTAAATCTCTCTCCCGCCACTTCCTTTTGGGTGCTTCCCCGTCGTTACCCTCTCTGCCCACCTCCCCACCCTGGGTCTTCTGGGGTCTCTTGTTGCCCACACTCCATTTCCATCTTCAGTTACTTTGTTTCCCCTCCTTTTCTGAGGTCTTCAAGCTCTCATTTCAATTCTCCCTGTTTTCTTCCTGTCTCTTCCCGGAGTCATTTCTGCTTTGTGATTTTTCCTTCTTAAACAAATTGCTTCGTTTGGTTTTTAAAATTCACTGCAAAATATTTGGCCAGAAGTTTCATGTGCTCCAAAGGCAACATTTTTCTGTGACTTCCCCGTCAGTAAGTTTTTCTGCCATTTTTCTTATTTTTTTTTCTATATTTTGGTTGATGCATCAGTGGTGTGCGTGTGATTGCCTTTTTGTCACTCATGTTTTAATGCATTGGATTTTCGGAACCAGCTCTTTGCACAAGGTTGAGGGCTGAGGTGGGGCTGGCATGGTGGGAGGGGCTAAGGCCGTCGTTCAGGACTGCTGTTTTCACAACTGTAAGGCGTTTTTTTCCCTCCACTGCCAAAAACCAACCTCTCTTTAAATATGGCGCACTCGTCTCTTAGGTTCTTTGTGTGGTTCTGCCTCCTGCCCCAAATCTGCACTTGTTACACACAGATTTACCTTTGTTTACCCCAGTTTTGACCCTTGTTGGTGATGTAGACTTTGCACTTTAAACTGGAACCCTTGGTTCTGAAGAAGTATTTATGCTGGTGTTTTCTGAGATCTGCCTATCTGTTCCTTCTCTTCACTTCCTCCCATTTGGCTTCTACTTGGTTTCAGCTGCTTTGGCAGATTTTAAATATATTTTGGAGCTTGCAGATGATATCTGTCTGCTAACTTTACAGAAAATAGACTCTCTGGGGTAGCCCGGGGCCCTGGCACAGTGGAGAACCTGCCCAGTGCCTGTACTGTCTTACTAAGGGGCTAGGATGGCAGTAAGTTTCCTGTGGCAGAGATTCCTAGTTATCTCTCAACATCCCACCCCCCCATTATAAAAATATATAACTTTGATTTTTATCTAACCAACCTCGCCAACTAAAAGTCTACACTTCTGAGCTTCCTCTACAGCAAAGTGTATCTATGTAGCTGAGTTTAGCCAGTGATTTATAAGTAGAAGTTTTTAGTGGCATTTCCAGAAGTTTCCTTAAAAACTGGGTTGAGGCTGTCCTTTACCTTTCTCCTACCTGGATGTGGATGTAACGGCTGGTACCTTGGCAGCCATTCTGGACCATGGTGTGACCTTGGCAGTGGAAGCTGTGTGTGGGGAACAAGAGCACAGAAGCTGCCTGGGTCTCTGACACTGGGGAGTCGATTCAGTCGTAGACTTTCCCCAGAGAGAGAAGTGTCTTGTTTAAGCCACTATTTTTCAGATATTCATGACGGACAACCAAAGGTAAACCTTGCTCTTACAGCCCTGAGGAAAAGGACGTACTTGAGGAAAATAATACATTATTTAGTAATGGTGGCCCACTGCGTACTGACTCTCAGGAAATATCTAGGGTGGGGGGTGGCAGACTTTTTCAGTTGAAGGCCAGATGGTAAATACAAGGGGCAGGCCATAAACAAATTTACCCACTGATTCTTGAGTGTTATAGGAAACGTTGGCTTCACTGGGGGCACAAGGCAAGATCCCAGTTCTTATGGAGCCAAATAACATAGGAGAAATGAACTTAGCAATAAAAAGCATAAGGTACAATAAGCTTGGTTAAACCTAATCAAGACCTGCCTGCTCTCTTGCACATAATTGATGCTCAGGAACTTTCATCAGCTTGAAATGAGAGGCCCGTGTCTAGGGCTGTAGATTCAGAGGGAAGAGGCCATCGGTCTGGGGAGAGTTACCCAGGAGCCAGGATAGCAGGCCCTGTGGGTCTGTCTCCTCTCTGACACCTTGTGAATGACACGTCCCCAGTCCTGATTGTGATTGTGAGTCAGCGCTCTTTAGTGGAAACGTTCAGTTTCTGTAAAAACAACTCTGGGTTGTTAGGCTGTTTTGTTGCCAGGACAGAGTCCCTCATGGTGGCCTCTTCAGGACAGAGGGGATTTGTTCAGGATACACCTGAGTCAGGGCTGGAAAGCTACTCAGAACCGAGGCAGGTCTGAGACCAGAGACCTTCTGCATCTGGGCCCTTGGCTCTGTCCCTGTCCTCGCCCCTCCTGGCCAGTGTCTGCATCCCCTGTCCCCTCTGCCACCCCCCAGCCCAAGTTACACACACATTCATGTGTCCGCCCCTTGCTGCCTCGGCCAAAGTCTTTTCTGGCCCATCCCCTCCATTGTTCCAGTGCCAGTTCTGGGAGGAAGCAGCCTAATTAGCTGAGCAAACCGTCATCCCCCTTGCTGGGCAGAGCCCTTTGCACCAGGCTGCTTCCTGAGGTCTGGGCAGGCTGTGGAGAAGCCACTGTTGGTTCAAGAGCCCATTGTTGGGCTAGTCAGGGGCCACCATAAACCGCCCGGCCCCGCTTTCTGGACACGAAGCCAGAGGCCGAGCATCTTCAGCCAGAAGGGCTCACCGGACAGTTTTCAGAACAAACACGGGAGCACTGCCTTCCTTCTCCCCGTGCGGGACTCGGTACCGGCTCCTGCCTGCTGGCTCAGTCATGTCTTTTACTCTTCATTTGCTCTTAAACTTCTCCAAGCTGTTCCACTTGCGGGACACACCTTGGGGGCTGAGGGCACAGTAACTCCCTCCACCCTCCCTAGGGTTTATATTAGTGGAAGGAGGCTCACTGCCTGATGCTTGGTGGATACTTAATAATCCTCCTCCATTCCTTGGAGGAGCTTTTATCAGATGACTGGGAATGGCTTACGGCATTGGAAGGGGAGGCGGTGTAGTCTGACGGGAAGAGCTCGGGGTTCAGAGTCAGGAGCCTTGATTCCTGACCCCTCACATCCTAGATGTCTGGCGCTGGGACCCCCTGAGCCTCAGTGTCCCCACCTACCAACTTAAGATGAGCACAAATATCGTCTTTAAGTGGTAGCCGCAAACATAAGATGAGCCTATCTATGTGAATGCTTTGAAAATCGCACAGAGTTCTAAAAAAAATTGCTAGGTGTTAGAGTATAAATCAGAAACTTTCACGGTCAACCTGTGTTGTTTTTTTAAAATAAAGAATGACCTCAGTAGAGCGCGTCAGCTGGGGTTTGGAAGTCAATGCAGATGATGGGGAAGCTCTGATGCTAGAGGAAGAGAATGAGACGTCACATAACGCTGTCATCTGAAACGGTGCCTGGTCTTCCTGCAACTTGAGGAGTAAATTTTTAAGCAGAACAAAATAAAAATACTTTGTGCAGTGACATAGACGCCGGCCAGCAGGGCTCTGTAGCCCACAGGACCGTTCTCAGGGTTGTATGTTGGGAAAACGCTACGGGCAGCGGCAGGTGGTCTGCGTCTCTGGTCTTGTTTCTTTAGACAGAGCCGAGTAAGTGCACTTACTGGAACTAAAAGATCGGCCGGCAATGAGAAGCCAACTCCAGTGAATCTTGGGCGAGCTCGTCAGAAATTGCGTGCCCTTGAAATTGACAGCGTGCGGTACCAAGGAGACGGCATTAGAACTCTCCTGTCTCCTGGCTCTTCCTTCATTTTTATCGCAAGGCTGGTGGCATGAGTATCAGAACTGCTATTGTGGTTCAGACAGCCCGGAAGGCAGTTCTAAGAAGACAGTTTTGGGCCTGATATTTCTTTTTCCCGACCCCGTCCCTATACCCTCCTTGCCCAAGCCTCCTTTTTAAAGCAGCCCACGGGGTGTGCGCTTTATTGTGGCCACAGAGCAGCCGTGCTGGCCACCAGCATGAGACGCATTAAAACACAATTAGTTCGGTCCCCAAACTCCCTGTCTGCCTTGTCCCCCGGGACCTCGCCATTTGCGGAAGGATTCTCCGGGATTACCGGCAGGCTGCCCAGGTCCCAGAGGAGCAGGTCTGCACAGAGCAGGGAGGGAGGGAGCCGAGCACTGCCTGACGCTGCTGAGGCTGGGCCAGAGGCCAGGCGCCCGGTGAACTGCGTCCTCAGTGACCTGCTGGGTCACTGCACACCTCTGTGGAAACTAACCGGGAAGCCGCTCTTTGCTCTTGAACTTGCAGTGAGCAGTTTCCAGGGGGCCCTCTGGCTGTGTCCCCGCTTGGCATCCTGTGTACCTTTTTGTAGTGTGGAGACCGCACGCCCTCTTTCCGAGACGCCAGGTGAGAGTACCTCCCGGCCCCGGGTGGTGGCCTGTCCGCCCTCACTGTGCCGGCCAGAGAGAAGCAAGAACGAGCCCCGAGGGCAGTGGGCGTGGGGCCGGGAAGTCTCCGCTCTGCTGGCGGAGATGGGATGGGGAGCCCGCCCTTTGGGGCAATCATGAGAAAGGCTTTCAACCAGTTTGGGTCTTCAGGGGATTTAACCCAGTTCGCAGGGTCACTTCTTTGCACGGGCTGCCACCCAAACGTACGCCCAGAGGCAGCCATGGCAGTCGGCCCTCCCCCGCCCTCCCTCACCGTCTGTCCCGTGTCTGTCACCTCGTTCTTCGCAGCCCACGGAGGCTCGGCCCCGAATGTCCTGCAGCCCTCAGAGTTAGTCGTGTTGTCCTAGCGGCCGAGAGGCGCGTGAATCCAAACCCAGCCCGGCGCCGTGCGACCTCGGAATTGTTCACAGCATCACCACGCAGCTGTCCCCGTTAGAGGCTGGGGGCCGAGTCTCGCAGGTGGGCGTGCGTCTGTCAGGGCGCCTCGGGCACACAGGCGAGGCCTGTTGGGAGAGTCGATGCTTCAGGTCTCCGAGCAGCGGAGGTGCCCTGGGGGACCCGGGCCTCACCTGGCTGGTGTCCCGAGCAAGAGTCAAGCCTGTTCTGCCACCAGCGCCGCTGGGCCCCAGCACCACACGGTCGGGGCCGCGGCTCCCCCGCGGGCGGGCGGGGGCCGCACCGTGCGGCCGCCCCAGGGTCTCCCGGGCGACTTATTCTCCTTAACTTGGTCAAGCCGGGGCTCAAGCAGCAGCCAGGAGATGTGCCGAAGGAGGCAGGGGCCGGCCACGTGTGGGATGAGGGGTCCCTCCGGGGGGGGAGGACCAGCGATGTGCACAGGTGGGCCCAGTGGAACCCACCGTCCAGGGTGTCTGTCTTAGGGACTTGGTAGAGGGCCAAGCAGCCGGTAGCCCGGGGAGGTGTGACGCGGGGCAGACGGGCCGTCCCGGAGGAGCCACGCTTCGGGGTGGCCATCCAGACGCGAGTGGAGTGGAGCCCGGCGCAGGCTGTCTCGGAGGACCGTGGGGGCCACCTCCTGGGTGCGAGCCCCGGGCGCGGAGGCACGGTCACCGGCAGGGCCGCCTGGATGGTCTGCTGGGAGCTGCTGGCCCAGGGCTCCTGCTGGTCTCCCCCGCAGAGCTGGGACCGGGTTCCGAGTCAGAACGAGGCAGGATCTGAGACCCGGTGTCGGGGGGACACGGGGGGCGGTGAAGTTAGAAAACCCAGGAGAGCGGCAGGTCCTCAGAGGAGCGCCCTCCTGTGCTTGCTTTGCTTTGTTTTAATAGTCCACGGCTTCCCTGGGGTCTGTCTACTCAAGGGTAGTTAGGGGCCGGGGGGGTGTTATCGTCGTGGGAGTTTGATCGGGGTCTAGTGAGGAGAGAGCAAGGTAGAACGTTCCGTGATATTTACACGAGGAGAGAAGGGCGCCTCAAGGCAACGGGGTACAAGGAGGGCATCCCCGTCTCAGGGGCCGCTCGTGACGGCGAGAGGACGAGTCAGCCGCCGCGGACGTGAACGAAGGGACCTGTGTTCCGATGTCACGGTGGTCACCACCCACCTGCTCACACGGGTCTCCATCTCCAGCAGAGCCCCCTCGGGGCCTTCCGGAAGCCCCAGAGGGCGTCTCGTGTGTGTTCGCCAACAACCCTACTCCACTGAGCGCGGCGATGGCTCTCATCAGGTGCCCGGGGTTTCCGGCCGGGCATCGCCCGTCCTGCCGCTCCCCCAGCAGGCACGCTGTTGAGCCTCGGAGCCGCCGTGGTGTCCTGTGTGTTCCAGGCTTGTGCACAGCTGAGTCAGGTCATGCTTGTCACCTCTGCCTGAGCCCCGTCTTCCCACCTGCATCGTAGGGCCCCTCCCGCACGTCCTCCCCTCGGCTTTTCCCTTCGGGTAACACATCCAACAAAGGCTGGGGATTCCGGGTCGGACTTGGCGAGTCTCGTTTACGCTCACGTCTTTTCCATGCGAGCGCTGTTCAGGAACGAGGACAAAACCAGCACAATGCCAGTTGCCTTAATCACTATTTTGTAAGATGTCTCACGCGTGTACTGTTTCTCAGAGGAGAAAGAACACCTCACAAAAGGGTTTGCGTTCTGTGTTTGACAGGTGTGGCTACTTTTCTTGGCCTTCACGTGCTCCTGAAAGAAAGTGACAGTAGTAAGATGAGGAGAGAGGAAACTAGTAATGAAAGTTAAGCAGGTGAAATATTTGTACAAGAGATGGCAGCCGTGGTCTAGACATTTACACAGAATTTTACTGGAATAAATAATCACCCCAGCTTTCATTAAATATGGTAATTTCTCCTAGATCATCTGTCCAGTCATGTACCCAGTGTGCAATTCTTGAAATTCTGTGGTGATGGTAGAGTATTTCTAACACATTCTTGTGTTTTAGCAAATTGCCATATTGCATTGCATTTATTCATTTTTCCAGCCTTGCACTGTGAATTAGTGTCAAGCACTGGGTCTTGAACTTTCTACACTCTTTGGGTTTTAGAACACAGTAACCACACTCAACTGAAAAATCTTAGTGAATGAATGATGAAGAAAAAGAAAATTCATACGTTAGGTCATGTTTTCTCAGGATATAACAGACATCCCTTTCCATGTAGACCAAAAAGACACCCCAGTTGGTAACATTTTCTGGTGGAGTGACCGGAATGCTTTCCTATCAGTTATGATGGTTTCTTACAGGAGAGAAAAGTGGGGTGAGGACTGATACGTAGAAACAGGAATTAGGTTTCAATAAGTTGGGTTCTGAGTAAACGGCTGGTTTAGAAATAGTGCAGTTTGGACCAAATGTTCAGATAGAGAAAAGGAAGGAAAGAAAAGGGGGGAAAGGTGTTTTTTAGAAGGTTGGTCATATCCTATATAAAATATATTTTAAAGCTCTGAGCTCTCAGGATCAGGAAACTGGGGGTGTTGGAAGTATGCAAATTATCCATGGTTACCTAGAAAACCCTTTTCTGATTGGAAGAGGGGAGATCACAAGGCAGGACAGAAATTCAAGGAATCAAATTATAATGTGTTTACATGTATGTTTGTTTGCCACAAGATGAGGAGCGAGGAAAATTTTTGAAGGAAGGTAACGTGAAAGGAAGGAAAAAGCTGTCGGCACAGGGAAGGCAGAGAAGCTTTCGATCTCCTGAAAGTGGAGTTTCCAAACCCATATGCACCGAGGCTGTCCTGTCCAGAGTCACAGGAGTAGTGGACCCTGGCATCCTTTTCTGGAAGCAGCTTCCTCCCCCCGCGTATGCAGCGTTGATAGGGCAGCTTCCACACTGGTCCGGTAGGTCTCGGCCCCTTGGCCCAGTTGCCTGGTCCAGGGGTGAGCACCTAACAGAGCTGGGCAAACGGGCCTCTTCTCGGTCTTGTTTGGGTGGAAAGCCAAAGAGGGCTTTTAAGCTGTAAGCGATCTTCCTGGGAGCCATCTCCGGCCACGTTTCCCAAGGTGCGCAGAGAGAGAGGGAAGGAAGTGGCAGAGGAGAGGTGGGAGGCGGCGGGAGGATGCTGGCGAGGGGGAGGCCCTCATCCCCCCGTGGGCTGGGGCCCAGCTGCAGCGGCCCTTCCCACAGCCCTTCCTCAGACTCCATGAGCCAGTGCAACTCGCCTGTCCCTTAAGCTCTTGGGACGTGGGCTTCCATTCCTGGAGACCAAATGAGTGCCAGTCGCTTTGGGCCCTGGAAGAGGGCAAGAAGGCAGAGGGAACAGGCTGAAGCCATCAGCTTCCTTGTCAGAGAACTTGGAGCAGCACGGAGATAAGCTGCAGCTGGCCTTGGTCTCCAGATGTCTCTATTCGGTATGAGTTTTAAATGGTTCTTTTCCTCTGAGCTGGAGTGGCTAAAAATTAATGTTCCCTTGGTGTGACGCGCTCGTTCCAGGGAACGTGCGTTGCACGCTTACCCTGGGGGAGGCACCGTGCTGTCCGTGATACGCATCACCCGGGGATACCAACACGGTGTTCAGAGACGAGCTCCTGTCCTCAAGGCGCTCACAGTCTGAAAGGAGGTCGGTGCAGGTAGATGTTTGCAGTCAGTGTGCAGTCAGAGGCCTGGGATGAGCGACGCGCCACCGTGATTTCAAAGAAGGGCAGCGCCTTGCTTTGCCTTAATTGCTCAAGAAACGTTGACAGATCATGGTTCAGCTGAATCTTGAAGGCAAACAGGACTTAGACGTGGAAGGGGCCAAGGCCGAGCTGGCAGCTCGCGCAAAAACGGGAAGACAGAGGTGGGAGAGGCGTTCAGAGTGGCTGGCGTGCAGGCACACGGGGTGAGGATGAACCGAGAGTTTGCAAGGGGTCAGACCGTAAAGGCCTTGAATTCCCTTATAAAAACGTGCACTTATCTGGTCGAGCTCGTGGGGAGGCGTTGAGCTGGTCCAGCTACTTGCAGCTCACAAGGGATTATCCGTCTTGCCTGGGGCCACCGTGTTGGCCAGGGGTGAGGTGGGTCGTAGGAAAAGATGTAGAAGCACACGTGTGCAGTCTGAGTGAGAGAAGATGCGTTCTCGCCGAGACGGTGGCAGGAGCCTTGTGGGAAGAAGCTGGCTGGTGGGGGAGATATTTAGGAGTTAGGATCCCCGGGAAAGGTGGGCTGTTGCAGGGAGAGAGCACGGGCACAGAAGGAAATACAGCTCCCAGGACCTGGACCCGCATGACTAGGAGGATGGAGGTTGAGGATGCCATAGGGAGCAGGTGGGGGGAGCAGTCTGGTGGAGATCATTTGGTGCCTTTGAGCTTCTTGGCTTGAGGTGGGGCACACAGGAAAGTTGACCTAAGAGCCCCCGAGGTGGGGGCCAGGATTAGAATAAATACTCGGGAGTTGGAGCACTGGGCGTGACTGGGACCCCAGAAAGTTCTAGAACAGGAGAAGAGGTGGATGAGAAGAGAGCCCCAGGGAAGGCTTAGGGGATGGGGGAGAGAGAGAGAGAGAGAGAGAGAGAGAGCGAGGGAGGGGCTCAGCAGGGTGACCCAGGACGTCCAGGTGGAGGGAGCAGCGGCTGGGGGCGGAGCGCGGTGATGGGGTCCAGCCAGCGGGCACCAAGGCCACACGGATTGGCCTTTAGGAAGTGCAGTTCTAGAAAATACTTTGGATAATCATACTTCTTCCCCTTTCCTCCCGTCGTGGCTTCACTTATATTTATTCCACAAATGTTAGTAATTAGAGGATGCTTGATTTCATGGATATACATGGAGGGTTGATGTATTACAGAGCAAACAAGATGTCCCAGCTCTGCCGCCTAGACCTGCCTCTTCCGAGCTGTGTGTCTGGCAGTTTTCACTTGGAGTGACGCTGTAGGGAAGTTTCACTTTTCTGTCCCTTACCTGTTTCTGTTTTCCCTCCCTGTATGGTTCATTTAAAGGATGGACCAAGACAGCTGGAGGACCTCGTCCAGGCCCTCTGAAAAGCAGGAGTCGCACAGATTAGAGACCAGATCCGCAGCGCAGGGGTGGCCCACTTAATACAAGCCTCATTAGATTCATTCATGGGGTGTAGCCAATGTATCAACTCAGGAAAGGGATGTGGCCTGAAAATTAGGACCTAAACATATGAATGGGATTTAGGATTTAAACGATACTTTGATCAACATTTCTTAAAATGGCACATGGAGGAAACACTCCTTAGTATCACATATACTTCCCATTGGTTTTGTGTGGCAGGGGTCTGTTCACCCGCTGGCGGGGGAGGGGTTGCAGTCCACCTGGGGGACAGAAGTGCGGTACAGTCCAAAGCAGGCGGAGTTCTAGAGGTCAGACCTGACCTCCACTCACCTCTCAGCCCAAAAACAGCCTTCCCAAAATGAGAGGAAGCAAAGCAAGGAAAGCGGTGTGAGGAACATATTGCAAGGAAAACAGAGAAGACTTGATTATATTTAGAATGTTATTTTTCTGACCTAGATTAAATCAATGGATACCTATACATTGCACTTCTCCATTTCAGGATTCCTCCTGCAAGAGAACCGATTTAAATGTGAATCCCAAATAATGTTATCTCATGTCTGATGCAGGAATATATCTGGCAATATTAAGCAGATCAAACTCCTGAGAAGCCTGGTCTGAATAGAAGCTATTCTTGGCATTGTTTAAGTAAAGGAGATCAATAGAGATATTCAAGAAGGAAAAGTCCTAATAGTTGGTAGGAAACCGAAATTCAAGGTCTCTCCAACCTTCAAAGCAGAGCAAGTGTTTCTCAGGAAACGAACGTGTCTTAGAGATTTCAGCAGGGCCCCCGGACAGTGGTGCCCCCTCCTTCACGCTCCACACCTGGTGTGGACCCCCCTCCCTGCCTGGACATCACCCTGCAGGCAGCTTTGCCCGGCCAGTGGCTGGACCAGGTGCAGGTTGAAATTGGACTCTGTAACATATGACCCGATTTACACATTTATAAATTGTAATCACACTGTTTTGCTATTTTATTTTATTTTTATTTTTATAATATCAGATTCTTTTTTTTTTTTTGATGTGGACCATTTTTAAAGTCTTTATTGAATTTGTTATAATATTGCTTCTGTTTTATGTTTTAGTTTTTTGCCACGAGGCATGTGGGATCTTAGCTCCCCCATCAGGGATCGAACCCGCACCCCCTGCATTGGAAGGCAAAGTCCTAACCACTGGACCGCCAGGGAAGTCCCTGTTTAACTATTTTAAATAATACTTTTACTTAGGTTTCCTGCTTGCACTACAAGGGGGATTTTTTTCCTTTTAGCTCATGCTGTAACGTTAAAATGGCAAGGCAGTTGTACTCATAATTGCAAATTTGTTTAATTAAAATTACATTCAGTTGTGCTGACACACTTCCAAGCAACCGTGAAAAATAGCTATTATGATCTGTTGGTATGCTGCCTTGAGTGGCTAATAATTTTAGTTAGAAGGAGGCTTTAGTTCTTTATCATCACCAAACTTGAACATTAAAGTTTGAGTGAAACAGTATCAATAATTTTAAACCTTTACATTTGTTTATCAGTTGGGCCTTTGCATTATGTTTTTTGTTGTCGTTGTTGTTGTTTTGCTTTTGTTTTTTTTTTTTTGCGGTACGCGGGCCTCCTTCTGCTGCGGCCTCTCCCGTTGCGGAGCACAGGCTCCGGACGCGCAGGCTCAGCGGCCACGGCTCACGGGCTCAGCCGCCGGACGCGCAGGCCCAGCGGCCACGGCTCACGGGCTCAGCCGCTCCGCGGCACGTGGGATCCTCCCGGACCGGGGCGCGAACCCGGTTCCCCCGCACTGGCAGGCGGACGCGCAACCACTGCGCCACCGGGGAAGCCCTGCATTATGTTTTTAAAATCAGTTTCTCACCCTATCCCCCAATGAAGGTGAGGAAGTCTTATCTGTGAAGTATCACATGGGAGTGTTCTATGGAAAAATAGGTCCAAACAGTCCATAGCAGATGTAAGGGAAGCGAGACTTCACAAGGGTTACTTGCCCCCCTGAGACTGGGGTATGGTTTCTGGAGCTCTCGATGGCTGCGTGATGTGGTTTTGTCATGTTCTGTCTTATTTCTTAATAAGTCCTGGGCGGAATGGACTACACCATCACTCGGGGCTGGCGGGCCTTCACGGAGCAGCGCACTGGCCCCTGGAGGCTGCCCCAGGCTCAGGCCCTGGCTCTGCCACCTGGTGGCTGTGGGACTTCGTGCCAGCTGCTTTCTCTCTCTGAGTTTCTTTGTCTTCACGATGGAATTAAGGTTAGAACCTACCTTAAAGGTTATTTTGCAGGGCCTGGCACCTACACATACAGAATTAACTACTGTTGGTGGTGGTGATGAGATCCTAGTGGTGAGTTTCTTCTGGGAGAAACTGATTGTAATTGAATGTAAGCGCTAACTACACACCAAGAGCAGCAAAGCTTCCAGCTGGAAGGTTTGCGTGTTATGTTTACCATAGTTACAGGCTCATACTCAAAAGAGTATGAGGCGTACAGCTGCTTGACGATAATAAACCACAAGATCGCTTTCTTGAGGTCTAATTGTTTTGGATAGGAAAAGGAGAAGAGAAGGTAGAGGATATTTTGAAAGAAAAAAAGTGTGATGGGGTTTAAGATCTGAGAAGGAATTGTTTTACCACCTTAAGAAAAGGTTGCAATGTACTGTTTTTTTTTCTGAGCGCAGTAAATGCTTTAGGATGTAGGCCGTTTGATATTGTTGGTAGAGGAAATGGGAAGAAACAACAGAATTGGACTCTGCAGCCAGCACATCTGCTTGCAGGGCGCTATCTCACGAGACTTCCGTTCTGGACAGGCCCTGCGTCTGTGTTTCTCAGGGTTTTGACTCTGGACGGAAGCCTACCGCGCAGAGTCTTAAAGTCCACAGGGATCCTGCACAGGACAGCTGTATTCTGATCTGGAATTCAGTGAGCAGCTGACTGGATGATATAAAGTGATTACCAAATAGTTGCTGTCAGTGTCCATGAGACAGGGGAGATCAGTCATTTTTAGGAGATGACGCTATTTTGCCATCATCTATTGGTGTTTTAAAATCTATCTCAGGGTAAAATAATGTCCAAAGCACATCGACCATTAGATGTCTCGTAAAATAGCATTGTTACGCTAATTTACAAAAAGCCTTGTGGCCCGAGCCCGAGACTTATTCAGGAGCCCCGAGGGCACGGGGCGCAGCCCGCAGAGCCGGTGCCCTGCAGGATAAAGTCCTGCTTCCTCAAGGCATCTCTCTAGGGTCCCCGCGCCGTGAGTCGGTGGACTGTCAGTGTTCTCACCCAGCTTCTCTCTCACCTGGGCGAGCCACTGGTTCATGCCCTAAAAGCTTGGTGTCATAACCCCACCTTAAAAGCAGCACTGTAAAGTCTAAAACGACATGACGTTCGTAAAAGTACGTCCAAATATTC
Source organism: Physeter macrocephalus (assembly GCF_002837175.3). Taxonomy (NCBI): domain Eukaryota; kingdom Metazoa; phylum Chordata; class Mammalia; order Artiodactyla; family Physeteridae; genus Physeter; species Physeter macrocephalus. Next base: position 104,819,511 of record NC_041231.1, on the reverse strand, counting down.
TTTAAAGCAGAATGATTGAATTTGTAATTTTAACACGTGTCCTGCAGCCTCTTTGTGGCTGCGGACATATTCCCAGTGCCTGGTGCTTGTATGTCGTGTCCTGTCGTGGGAGTTATCATGTCATGTAACCAGAAGCCGTATTGTTCTCAGTCATTATTTGGAATTTGCATATGAAATGTCACGATGTTTGTACTCTGCACTTAACTCCTGAAGATTTGCACTCATCTGGGAATCCCATCAGGTGTATTCAGAATATCTTTGGGGATTTTCAGGAATGAAAAGTAGATTGATTCTTCTTGCTTAGGTAGAGTGAACTGGTTCAGAGTTTATTAGACCGTTTGCGTAAATGCCCCGTAGGAAACTCTGGGGTGCCTGGGAAAGGCCACATTGTCTTGTCAATTGGGGAATCAGACCTACCTTCCTCCCTTCTTTACTAGACATCTGGTTCTTTATTTGCAAATGGTTCAGTGAGAACAGTGCCAGCGAGGCCCCTGAGGGGTAGGGCCTGAGAAGGTGTCTGTGTGCTTGCAGATTTCACTGACTGACAGGCAGGGTCCTTGAGAACCAGCCTGTCACTCACCATTACCGACGTGGTCGGCGCCCCTACACGGGTGTCTGCAGCTGCCCGTTTGCTGCTTCAGGTCTGGGCGTCTGGCTAGAACACGGAGGTCTTCGAAGGCTCACCTGCTTTCTTCTCCTCGTTCTGAGCGGAGTGTCCAAGGGTCACGTACTTCCCTAAGGTAAGGTGTCTCTAATCAACAATCAACTCTCAAATACTCTGGTGGGATTTGAATAATCCTTTTTTTTAAAAATCATGCTCCATTTTGCTGCTGTCTGCTTCACTCTCGGACTAAGTTTTTAAAGGTTGTATCCCCAAGGTAATGTTGAACTTTTTCATGAGTATGTGTCTTTCAAGTCTCTTTTTCCTATAATCCTATGTGGGCAATTTAATTAGGGTGTGTGTGTGTGGGGGGGGGACTATAGAGTACCTGTTCTGTATGAGCTACTGTATTATATGCTGGCACAGTGGGAGGACTGAGGCTCAGAGAGTCTAAGTCACTGGCCTGAGGTCACACAGCTGTTAAGTGGTCATGGCAAGACTTAAAGAAGACACATCAGCTCCCACTTTGCTTCAGATCATGCAGAACCACCAAATCAAACCTGGGCATTGGCCGTCTCCCACCCCTCCCCCCGCATCGGATGAAACACCTGCACCTTATTTTTCCAGGTCATTGTAATGGACCCGAGGCCTGGTTGCTCACATAGTGACTGACAACAGAGGTTCCATGCAGAGGCTTCTAACAGCAGAGGCTTCATGACCAGAGCAGCTGGGGACAGGCCACCTCCTCTTCCTGTTGGGAGGAGCGCGGTGAGGGGGGCAGACAGCCCTTTCAGAAGACTGTCCTTATTTTCAAAACCCCATTCTTTTCCTGGTGCTCTTCTTACTCACAGTGGTGTGTCTTCACAGCGTCGCGAGCAAGAGGGACACCAGCAACTCTGTCCCACAGGGGTCTCCGTAACTGAGCTGCCCGTTGTATTTTGCATGTCAGCAGTCTAAGGACAGCACACTCCCAGGCTCTGTTCCCTGGATGCCAAGGGCAGGGGATGAAACGCGGGACTGATGGTACCCAGGGAACTAATACAGAAGACGCTTCCCTATCCACCGTGGTTATCCGTGGGTCACCACACACACCAAGCCTGGGTTACCAGGTACCAGAGTTCAAATACACAGGCTGCCAGGCAAACACCTCCACGATGCAACTCAAGGATGACTTTCTCTAGGGAACCTTTCATGATACCCCTGTCCTCTGAGGAGAGCTGTTCATCTTTGGTGTGCATTGTACCTACGTGTCTGTCACTAACACTGTGTTGCGCTTAGCGTTTTCATGTCTCTCTCACTAGACTAGACCCTCGAGAGCTGGAATCTTGTCTTCTTGGTCTGTCGTCCTCAGCGCTTACCATAATGATTGGACATTTAGTAAAAATCCATTAAATGAATAAAAGTCCCTTAGCCAAAGTCTTATGCTAATACTATCAATACATGCATACGTATGTGTATAAATGCATATATATAATACATATTTTAGACACCTGCATAGAAAACTATAAATGTAGAACAGTACAGGCTTAAGCTTGAACTATAATTGATCCAGGACAATCCATGTATAGTGTGCTCCTGAATCATGTAAATCCCTGATATGACTTTTTTTTTTTTTAAGTCACTTGTCCATTGTTTAAACTTTCTGATTGTTAGGAGTAAGGACTACTGATGGTTTACTCCAAGATAAAACTTATTCTGAAAAAAATATTTTCACTTCAAAAACCTTTTGGAATATCTGAGATCATTCTTTCTCCATCTAAAGCAGTAACTGAGGGTTGATGTAATATAGCCTGTGTTTGCCACTGTGTGTGGGATCTAACCTAGCACCTCTGGAAGGAGAATGGAAGAGGGTTTCTTTAAATGTCAAAAAAAAAAAAAAATAGAACTTCCTCCTGTGCAACTCTCTCTAGCTTCTGTCTGCCCTTGGATGCCTGCTCTCCAGGACGAGATGAGAGCGTAATTTGCACAGCTGTAAACACGTAAAGGAAACCGGCCTTGGGATGCGTTGTGCTGTGTGGGTGTTTGTCATTGAGTCCAGCGTGCTGGAGGGCAGCACAGAAGGACGGGGCCCGTGGTAAACTCACCGGACGCATCGAACCCTCCACAGCCCAGTTCACGTCTTCAGAAGTCTCTCTGTGTCCTCGTGATACTCTCACCCGGCAGCCTTGATGGGCACATTCCCTCTGGCCCTGCAACACAGAGCATCTTGACCTGAGCACGGCTTCATCCCAGAGAGATGGGATGGAAGAAAATGCCGTTATGAGCTCAGAACATGAGCTTCAGTAAAAAAAAAAAAAAAAAAAAAAGTGGCTTTTTAAATAAATGTTTATTTTAGGCTAATTAAAGAAATAAATAGCTCCACTCTAAGAAAAACTCTCAACTCCCTTATGATCTACCTTCACGCACACAAAAATTTTCTTCCAGGAGGAGGGAGCAAATGTACGTGGGTGAGACAAAGAACCAAAATAATAATCCAGCTTTGATCAAAACCCCTTGTTACAGCGTTCCCTCTGAAAATGATTTCTAATCAATGAGTGCTACCACAGCACTTACATGTGTTTCACTCTGAGCTGTGATTAGAAACAAGATGTGAGATCAGAGGGGCAGAAAAGGAAGATAAGAAGGAAAAATCTAACCTAGGTGCTGAAATGCACAGGCTGTGGTTTTCATAAGCATGGAGGCTGCTCCAGGTGGGGATGTCAACATCCGTTCACCCCCTGGTAAGCACGTCCCCGCCCTTTGGGGCAGCGTCGGTGATGGCCGCAGGATGCCCTGCTACACGCAGGTGAGGCAACCAGCTGGCTCTCGCGAAAGCGTTCGTTCTGGCAGCGGGGAGGCGTTTGGGCCGCTAGACCACCTTCTCGCCCGGTGTCCAGGAGGTCGGGGTCCAGTTTTCAGCTCGGTACACAGTCTGCAGCGCACGCGGTAGTTGAACCTGGTCTTTATTAGTCCAAGAAGAGACACAGGGGCCTGGGAAAGGGGGTAAAAGACTTGGAACAATTCTACCTGTGAAAGGAAAACGCGAGAAGAGGCGAGGGGCGAGTAGGTGGCGGCAGGGTGATTGAGAAGGCGAGGACCATGCGGCTTCTGTCAAGGAGACGGGAGGTCTGTGGCCCCAAGTGCTTGCAGGCTGAGAACAAGTTCCCAGACTCTTAAGAACATACGAGGAAAGTATGATGAAGACACGTGCACCCGGAGAAGCGGAAGCCTTCTTTATGGTGACGGTCGCCTGCGGGGCAGTGGCGGGCAGGGAATTTGTCCCCATTTGTCAGCGAGACAGGAGCCCTCTGCTCAGGGTCACAGCACAGCCCCTTCGTTTCGTTGCGAGGGGCCGGTGGTGCATATTGGTTCCTTTTAGCCCTTGTCTCAAATAGCCGGAAGGATGTCAGCAGGCCCACCCGTGTGATCTTTGTTGCTCAGCCACGTGATTCCCTTGGAAGCATTCTCGCCCGGCGATGCTCTCCTCAGAGAAAAGCCCGGACGCGCCAGGGTTTGATCTTCCAGTTTTAAACTCAGCGTCGATGGCTAGCTCACGTGATGGCCTGCGTTCCTGCTCCCAGTAGGTAATGATACAGTTTTTAACATTTTTACCCTCTGCAAAAGGACTGAAAGAGGCTAAAATGAATGACAGGTTTATTTTAGTGAGCGTTCTCTGAATATGTTTACAAATGGGAATGGCTACAAACTCAGGTCATCTTAATGAAAATAGACTCAATAAACTCTTAGTTGACTTGGATCTTAGGATTCTGAAGCAGTGATATTTGGGCACAGAACAGTGCTTCACTGAACGTCTTTGCACTAAAACTGACTGACTTGGATAAGATGTCCTCCGCACCTTCAAAGATGCTTAAATTCTTCTCAGATTATCCTGCAGACCTTTCACCCGTTAATAAATCTTAGCAACCACTGAAACAGCGAATGACAGTCATTCTGCCTCTGGTGTAAAACTGGGCTCTGCCCAGGGTGCCCTTACCTGCTTGCAGGCAGAGTGAAAAGAGCCAGAATGGGCTTTTAGTATCCAAGGAGGAATTTGGCCAAGGCTCTGGGCCAGTGCATCTGTTGATATTTTAGGTTTATTTAATTAGAGTCACAAGCAAAGGAAAGTGAGCCTGGGGGTCGGTTTGAATATTACCTTGGAGGAGAGCGTAAAGAGATGAACAGACCCCAGGGCGGCAGGAGGGAGTGTGCCAGGCTGCTCCCTTGGTCCCTACGTGGCCCCCACACCCCGGCCGAGCTTTGCCGATTCATCCCTGCAGGACCAGAGTCCCAGCCCAACAGCAGACGTGCCTTTTGTTCAGGGCCAGGCGGTCATATTCCTGCTTCATCGTCCTCTGATGTCTCCTCCATGGGTGTGAAACTGCAGCAGAAATGAAGCTGGCGTGGGTGGAGGCTTTCAAGTTGAAGGGGGCCTGAGAACCAGGGAGAGTTGGTCCGGTCAGATAGGGCCTTTGTCTTGGCAAATGTGTGTCTGGCACGGGGGGCTGCATTGAATCAAGCTGGTGCTTCAAAAAATCGGCACGTGTGAAATAATAAAATTAATTGCCCGGCCTCATATGTTTCCGTAGGCTCTAGGATAAATAAACCACTTGTTGCAACAAAGAACATTTTCCACGCTCTCATTTTCTAGTGCCATGTGGCGATTGATTGTCTCACACTTCATTCACAGAGTGAGGCATTTTTACATGTTTTCTGCTCACTAGTTAATTGGAATTAGGGTGTTGCAAGGAGGCCATCCTGTTTTCAGGTCCAGCTGTTGTTTTAAATGTAAGCCTCATGGTTTGGTGGATTGAGATGAGGGTGAGTTTTCATGTAGAAGAGAGGTGGGGAGACACAGGATGAGAACGGGAAGGTTTTCTCGGGGTTACTTGGTGCCCTTAATTCTGACTCTTAATGTCATTCTTACGCGCACGGTCACTCGCTGTCCTCAGAACGTGTCTCCTGCTGCCCTTTGTATCGAGGCTACCGTGTTACGACGAGGATTAGGTCGGGGAAGAGCACGTCTGGGCTGCAGTGGCTCTGCCGCTCACCAGCCGTGTGACCTTGGACAAGTCCCTTAACACCTGGGAACTCACTTCCTGGCTGTGAAGTGGGGGTGGGGTCATTCTGTGTCCCCGTCCACTCCAGCCTTGCCAGAGCACCTCTGCTTTAGAAAAGAGGAAGCTGTTAAGAAGAATGCCTAGTAGCGCCGGGATTATGAATCTGTTTACTAGAGCTAGTGTGGCTCTCCGAGCTCCTTGTAACCGTCTTCAGCAGAGATACCCTGGGGGGAGAGAGGAAACCCCCCGTGTCTCCAGTGCTTGCTGCCAGCGTTTGAGATACAGGCGCAGCACAACGAAAACACGGACCCCGGTGCACTTTTGGTTTGGTTTGGTTTGGTTTTCTGCGCTTCTCAGCCACAGGCGGGAAGGGCACAGCTGTCCTCTGCGCTAAGCTACTCTTTTACCGGGGAGGGTCTTTGCCCTCATCCCGTTCCAAGCAGGGGGCTTGACTCTGGTCCTGCCCACCTTTTTCCGCCTCCTCTTTCCTCCTTCCTGGTCGGGCCCAACGCCTTCGTATTCATCTTTGTACCCTTAGCGGGGTGTCTGGCACGTAGCAGGTCATCAGGATGTATTGGTTGACTGCCTTGGTTCGAAGTAAGCCAAGAAGATGAGAAGGAATACTGGAAATTAAAACTGAAATTTAACATGATCAGCCATGTCCTCAAAGTAAAATGGAATTAACATTACAAGGTAGGAAAGACAGAGCGTGCGTCCGTTTACCAGCTGGACCTGCGTGAATGTTGATTAGAATTACCGGGGAAGTTTCGGTGCTTGATTGATGGCCTCTGATGTCTGTATCACCATGGAAAATGTGTAACTTATTCTGTCATCCTCATCCAAATCACTGCCTTTTTCATTTGGAAAGTTAAAGAAGCTCGTCCCTTTATAGGTGAGGCACCGCACGGGAATCCAATAGAATAAGAACAGGTTCAGGATAAAGCCTGATGCTTCCCTGTGGAGGGGCAGGTGCTGAGATGAGGAGAATTAAATGTGGGTGGGACACAAGCACGTGCTCTAACCTCCTTGGGAACCCCAAGCACGACCCCGCGGCACGTCCCAAACAGGCGCGTGACCCAGACAGACTGCCGGCACCTCCCCCTTTCCGCCACTCCTGCGGTTGGCTTGTAACCTGATGGCTAAGAGCTTGAAATCAGGAGCCAGAAAGCCTGGGTTCAAATCACAGCTCTCCAGGGAGCCTCCACCTCTCTGGGTGGGTGCTGCCTCAGGGCCTCTCCCTCCCCTCCCGGAGGACGGGCCATTCACAGGGTGAAAGGGGGGGAGTACGTGTCCTTCCTCGGTTCCTACTTGATGAGCGCCAAAACTCCTTACCCTCCTTTCTGATGCTTTCTTTCTTAATCTTTGCCTCCACCCTTTCTCTCTCTCTCTCTTTTTTTTTTTTTTTTTTTTCTGTCTCTCTACCCTTCAAATAATTCAAATCCTTTAGGTTAGATTTTGGGGTTTTCTTTACCCAACTCTGTTTGAGGTGTATCATTCAAGTCTGCTACCATTTAAAATTTTTCTTTATGGCATTTTTTTAGTTATATAAAAATATTCTTTATTAGCATTGTTCAGTGTCTAAACTAACACTAAGATGTTAGTTTAGGGATGAGAACTTGGAACTGCCCTGCTCTGTCCGCAGGGCCCAGAGATGCCCTGGCACTTAGTGGGTACCCAGTCCCTCATTGCTGAGCGAATAAATGCTGTATAAAATAACGTTGTCCTGTAGATTCATGATGTCTGTGGGTTAATAGTCAGGGCTGGGATTTAGGAGCACATCATTATTCCGTTTCAACTGTCTTATTACAAAATGTCTTAAAAAATCACCGAAGCACACCATGTCCCAGTTTGTCAGAGGGTTGATTTCTGTCATTACGATGGTGCTTGGTAAATCTCCTTGCATTAATGAGTCTTGCAGAGTTCTGGCTGATGTGAAAAGGTATATAGTTAGCATCTGTTTGTTCTGTGCATATATCTCTCATCCTTGCTGTACATCTATTTTAAGGAACATTTCTTTGGGTGCTGTGTTTTTTTCTATTTATGTCTTCAGCATAAAAATATAAATAGATCGTTTATCTCCGGTATCCTTCAAGTAGCTTGCATCATTTCACGCTTTTACATAACCAAAGTTTCTGTCCCCGGTATACATTGTTTGGGAAATTTGAGTGGTTGGGAACAGCCCTAGGAGCCCAGAGGCCAGCTTCCAGGGCCCCCGAGGCTCACTGCGGGACCGGGAGCTGCGCGTGCTGGCCTCCCGCCTCGTTCCTGGTTAACACTGTGCAGGACACCTGTGCTCTTCACCCCACCTGGCACCTGGCCAGAAACCATTTAAAGGTAGACATGATTTTTGCTCATTCCTGTATCCTCCACAAAGTATAACATAACTCTCTAAACATAGTTGATGTTTTAATAAATCTTCAGTGAATTTGTGACATAAACATTTCTTTTTTATTAAGGTATAATTGACATATAACATTATATTAGTCTCGGGTGTAACAGAATAATGATTCAATGTTGGTACGTATTACAAAATGATCACCACAGCAAGACTAGTTCACATCTGTCATCATACATAGTTACAGTTTTTTCTTGTGCGTAAATATTTCTTGAATGTGATACTAGCAGGAAAAATAAAATATGAGCTAGTGTTTATTAACTGTGCACTGCTAGGTATTATAATTAATGCGTAACACACAATATCTCATTTAAACTGATGGCAACTCAATAAAGTGTATGCTGTGACTATTACCATTTTATAGATGAGAAAGCAAGGCTTGGAGAACTTATGTAACTTGCCCAAAGTCCACACCAGTAGTAAGTGACAGAGATTTGAACCCCAGCCTGTGTGATTCTAGAGCCTGCGCTCTTACCCACTTGCTGTAGAGAAGTGATTGATCTGCTCGGGACCCACAGGACAAGCTTGTCCAACAGGGTCTAGGGTTGATCATGAGATGAAGCAATGGCTGTTGGTGAGTGAGACCTAAAAGTGTCCCTCTCTTGCCTTTTTGGGGAAAAGACCCCAGACATCTTCTGAGAAGGAGTTTGTTTGATTTCCCAGAAACCTTTTGACCGCCGGAGGAGGTGACAGTTGGCATGCTTATGACTAGGCCAGGGCCCCACTGTTGGGAGCCATTCCCTTCCCTGTCAGCCGCCCTTGCAAACCAGGGTCAGCGGGCGGGGCCGGGGCTGTGGGTAGGATCCAGGGAGTGACCGTGGAGGGCGTTCAGGACACGGTGTGGAACCGGCAGTGACAACAGCAGACGCCGAGAGTCGCCGGAATCTCCCAGGGCTGGTAGTTTTTAGGCCGGTGCCGATTTCAGGGGGCAGATCTCCAGCAGTCAGCTCCAGATGGATGAGGCCCCGTGCTCCTAGGGAGAGGCGGTGAGCTGTCCTGGAAAGGGCTGGGCTTCAGGATCAGGCAGACCTGAGATCAGGTTCTGATTTCTTTTCTCACTGGTTTCGTGAACTTCAACAAGTTACCTTCTCCTGGTACTTCAGTTACCTTACCGAGGGCGTACGGTTAATAGACTTTTGATTAAAGATGGCAGATTGAACACAAGGCTTAAACTCAGTTACCTCTCAAGGTGCTATAACAGTATCAGTAAAGGGTTTTTGGGTTTGCTTTTTTTTGAGGTGTAAATTAATCAAGGACCAAGTGAATGGGAGGCTACGTCAGCAGCGTAATTTTGGAAGCTGAAAAGCAGATGGCGAAGTGGTAGCTACTTGAAGCAGGCCCGGAAGTGCCGAAATCCATGTGGGCAGTGGGGAGAGTCAGGATGGAGCCCCACTTAAACTAGAGTGAGCCCCAGAGGCGCAGGGATCAGGAGTACAATTTCCCCTTGGGGGCAAAGGTGGAGCTAAAACAGAGCCGTCAGCTGAAAGTGCGCTGAGAAGCAGAATCCCAGGTTTTCCAGTTACTGACGGGCCTTCATCTTTGTGGGAATCTGAAGGTTTATTCCCTGGGGAGGACAAAGCAGAGAACCTCCAGTTTGGGGGATGAAGTGAAAGTTTCCTAGCTGGATGTTGAGAGCCCTGACCCTCTTCCCTGCCTCACCTCCCTGGACACTGGGCACTGGGGGGGGTCTCACCAACCCGCGGGAAAAGGCCTTAATATACGGGCATCCGGGGTTCCCCAAGAAACGGAGCATGCAGACCACCCTCCAGCGAGCCCCAGCTCTCCACGGCACGAGCTCCCGGGACGCCAGAGGCTCACTCTGAAATGTGAGCACACGTCCGAGAAATAACCAGGCGTTTCCAAAGTAGGACTAAAACCAAACAGGAAATGCAGATCGCAGGAAGCATAGACTGGGGAGGGAGGAGGAGACATGGAAAAAAGAGCTTGCCCTTAACATCCTCAGAGAAGTAAGAGATGAATGTGCGTTTAGTGACGGAAGCAGAAAAGCGCCTCTGTACAGTGGAATGTTCAGAGAGCAGAAAGGAGTGCTTGAAAAGCAGAAAAGTGATCACAGAAGTGTAGAAGTCAGCAGAAGGGCTGAAAACTAAAGCTGAGTTCTTCAAGAAAGGAAAAGAAAATTTTAGAGAAAACATAAGAAAACTAGAGCATGATGCAGGAAGTCCAAGAACCAGATGAGAGAGCCAAGGAAAGGGAGGGGAGGAGCTCCTCAAAGAGAAAATGAAGGAAAATCCCTCAGAACCGCAGGCTGTGGGTCTGCACATTGACAGGACTCCCTGAGCACCCAGTGCAGTGAGCAAACGAGAGCCAGGAAGTGACGGGGGTGGGAGTGGGGGGACGGAGCCAGGAGGGGGCCTGACGGCGTGACGGAGGCCCGAGCAAGGGAGGATGTGAGTCAGGAGCTATCAGGGCTTCACAGGTCCTGGCAGCAGCCCTAGGGGCCAGAAGAGCAGTGCCTTCAAAAGCTTGAACGAAAAGAATTTCCAGCCTGGAATCCAGTGCTCGGCCATACTGTCCATCAGACCTGAGGGCAGAAGAACAGTACTTTCCGAATCTAGAGGGCAGGCCCACCCAAAATGAGAGGTAAGACAAGGCAGGATCCAGGAAGCAGGGGAAGAAGCACCGGAGAAGGGCCGCGGCATCCCCAGCGTGACGGAGAACGGCCATCCCAAAGCCCTGCTGGGAGCGGGCTTCCCGAGGGTGACCCGACAGGCCGGGAGCGGGCCGGAGGGCTCCAGAGAGCCGCAAGCAGGACGTCCCGAGCGCCTAGTGACCGTCATCCCCGTCTGTGCGTACCGAGAGCCCGCCGTGCGCCAGGCGCAGCTCTGAGCGCGCGTGTGTGGCAACAGTCGAATCCTGGTAGCGTCCCTGTTAGGCTCACGGTCGTGACTGTCTTCCTCGTGCAGATGAGGGAGTTGAGGCACCCGGCGCGCAAATGATTTGCCAAGTTACAGAGCTAGTTAGTGGCAGGGCCGCGATTTGCACCCACGCGGGGTGCACTCGTAACGCGGCGGTGCGGCCCCTCCCCGCAGGAGCGGAACATGGGCAGCGGCACACGGGGGCAGAAACAACGCAGATGGGACGTCAACGCAGTTATTAAAGGAGGGAAAACAAAGCTGACAGGAAAAGAAAAGTGACCGCAGTCTGCTCCGCGCAGCAGTGTGAGCCCCGATCGGTCAGCCCACCGCTCCTGGGCAGGTGGCGATAAAAGCATCTTATTCACAGATACAGAGGTAAATGCTAAAGGAGTCAATGAGAGGGGTGAGACAGGTCCCCTCTGGGGCGCCGACCGGAGGAGTGGGCTGGGGGCTGCTGTCCCTCAGAACAAGCCTTTACAATTATTTGGCTCTTCAAATATGTGCAGATAAAAATAAAAACTAAATTCCAGAAAGGAAGACTGTGCAGGATGGTTATAAAATAAAGCACTTTCATCTTCCTAGGAGCTCAGTAAATGTTCGTTTTCCTCCCTTCTTTTTGTTTCAAGGCCCCACCTTTTCCTCATATACAGAAATCAGCGCACGGCTCTGCGGACGGACCATTTTCCTCTCAGAATCGCCCAGCTACCCTTCAGTCCTCTCACTGTCTGTCACTGACGTCCAGCAAAGAAAAGTGAGGGATTCTGTGGACAGAGACCTGTGCTCGGCGCTTGTTAGCATCTGTGGGCCTCATGGGCGCCTGGACCAAGGCACGGCGATGGCCGGATCCAGGGTACGGCCAGAACCGTTAGAGAGACCTCCGGCCTTGATGGGAAGGGCGTTAAGAGCATCTCACTGTGTATGAGGAACACGTGTCCAGGGCTTTTCCTGACGGGTGGTAACAGACAAGCTTCCCCCAGACAGTCTGTAAGGAAACGATGGTGTCAAAGGTCCTAACAGTTTCTGTTTGGGCCCCTCAAACTAGGGCAAGAGGCCAGCATCTGAAAAGGCAGAGTTTTGGGTTTGTGTGTGTGAAGGAGAGAGAGACAAAATGCGTGTATTTATAAAGCAGGCCATATGCCATTTGTTCAATGCAATATGCATTGTATTTTTATCTCTTCTTACCTCAGTGATAAGGAACGCCTGCTAATTAGTAGATCTAGTCATACATCTGTGTATATCCACATATATCTATATTAATATCGAGGTTTATACGTTGATAAATCTATTTAAAAATGCTTTTCACTTCCGACAAAAACTTGGGTATTGGTAAATCTGGATCCTCTTAGTGGAAGGTCACTTCTTATTTTAAGTAGTTCTTTCTATATACGGTAATTAGGAGTTTGAAAAAAGGAGTATGTTGATTTGCTCTCATCTCCTACTCAGTAATCCAAGTGACCTTTAGATGCAAATCCTATCTCTCCTAAAAAATTAGAGAAAACATGCTTCACTGATTCAAGTCTACTGGCATTGATTGAGCACCTACTGCATGGAGGGCGCTGGGTTGGCCGTGGTGGATACGATGATGGGTAAGGAAGGCTCAACCCTTAGCCTCTTACCATGTATTCTAGGGAGGAAACTCATACGAATGAAGTGATAGCAACACACATCTGAAAAGAATAGCATCTGAGAGGAATAAACAGGCCCCCCCCCGGGGGGGCTCAGAAGGGAAAAGGTCTCATTTCGAGGATCAGGATGAATTAAGTCTTAGGGAGTTGCCATGTTGCAGTTATAAACTAAACAGCCTCCTCCCACGCTTTCATTTACTTGTCCCACAAACGCGAGTGTCGACGCTGTGTCGGGGCCCTTTGGGCACTGGGGCTGCAGCAGTGAACAAAGCCCCCGTGACGGCGAGAGCAGCCCAGCCGGACCTCCTTCCGTCAGCGACGTTTAGACAGGAGTTGGGACAGGGTAGATTGCACCTCCTCTGCTCCGACTCTGACTTGCGTTCCAGAGCGGCTCAGAAGTTCCCTGTGTGATGGACACGTGGCATTAGCCTTCAGCGAGGCTGGGCAGTCCTTGCCGGCCTCCAGGTTTGGCTGACATAGATGCTCGTGTGTAAATACAGGATCAGTGGCACCCTGGGTTCTCTGAGAGCATCTTTGACGTCACTAGTGGAGTGAGCAATGCCATCAGATTACAGAAGCTCCTGGTCTGGCCCTTTGTCCGTGGAGTCAGAGTCCGGTTAGGGCCCTCAGGCCTTCACGAAGAGGCAGGAACGGGCACCTGGTGAAAGCCAGGGCTGCCCCTGCCCGGCTGGGTCCTAGGAGGGCAGGATCTGCTTTGATGGGTCATGACATCCTCTCCTGGACCTCCCTGTCGCCGTGTCCCTGGGTTTCCTCCTGGCAGGTCATGGGTCAGCCAGCTCTTTCCCAGTCCCTCTCTTCAGCGTTAGCTGATCATTTCAGAGAGATTAAGTCAGAATTTCACAATGCTTTCCTGGAGTTGGTATTCAAAATATTTAGCCTTCAAACACAGATGCTGTCAGACTTATGTATACTTTGTGAGTAATAGCTTGGACTGCATCAGTTGCCCATAGGGTCGGGGATTAACCAAAGGTTTGGTAAGGGGAACCCTAAGACCAAAAAGCTTTTAAGAGCTGAAATTCTGTGAGGGTGGACCCCAGCCACTGGAGACCGGCAGAAGCTATTTACTTACTTCCTGTGCCTCTCGGTGTGGCGCCCCCACCCCCCGTCCTCCACTGTGCCTGAGACCAGTTCGTGGGCACATTTTAGCATCTGTCATTCTAATTATACACTTTTCTCTCACTGTGTCTTTCTAGCCAAATTTAGTCTTCCTTAAACCCCACAGAGCTGGAGTTCCGAGTATGTGATGTGAGAAAATCCTCTTTTACCATTTGAGTAATACTCCTTTTCAACTTGATTAATTTTTTTCACTCACTCATGTGCCCAGGACCTCACCTTTCACTAGGTAGGAGGTGAATTAACTGCTGTAATAAATTACCGCAAATGGAGCGGCTTAATACAGATTTATCACCTTGCCGCCGTGGAGGTCAGAAGTCTGAAATCGTTTCCCTGGACTACAGATAAGCTGCTGGCAGGGCTGGTTCCTTCTGAGGGTCCGGGGGGGACCACTCACTACCACCCCAGCGTCTAGAGGCCGCCTGCACTCCCCGGCTTCCGGCTTCCGGCTTCCGGCACCACATCTCCTGTTGGCTGTGACCCTCCGGCCTTCCTCTCATGATGACCCTCGTGATCACGCTGGGCCCGCGCAGATGTGCACGCCTCCCCATCACAGGCTCCCTGGCCCCAGGTGCGGTTCCCTTTTGCCCTGTAAGGTAATGTAGTCGCAGGTTCGAGGGATCAGGTGTAGATGCTTTGGGGGGACTATTCTTTCGCCTACCACAGAAGCTAATTTTAAAAACTTTTATATCAGCTGGTTGTTTCTTTTCCCCTCGTCCGTCCCTAAGAAATTATGGGCCAGGTTTTCCAAATGCATGATGTACTTTCAGGTCATAAGTTAAGAGATTTTAGAACACTTCTATTAATTCTTTAACACAGCTCAGAAACAAATCGGCTCTCTTTGAGTGACTGGGAGTTATCGCTGTGAAACTTGAACTCCCAAGTGCATTGCACATAACCCTAGGGAGTCAGAACCTAGGAAAACCACTGTCTCCGTGTTCTTGGAAATCGCCTTTTGGCTCTAAGTAAAATGGAGGATGAGGGAGAGGACGGTCCTTGGTTGTTCCGACACTGTCACTGTCAGCATCGTGTTGTGGACTCTCCGTCTCTGGGAGCCCCCGTCCCTGCTCACGGCCTCACTGCCCTTCCCCGTAGAAACCTGGACCCTCGTCCACGTACACGCCCCCTCCTCTGTCTCCAGGCCTCCGTCTGCCGCCCGTCTGCAGTTGGACAGCGAGCTTGTTGTAGACGGGAGGAAGTCAGCGGGGTGGACGGTGTGCTTGAGCTCAAGGGCACGGCCCACTTTCCCTTTCATTCCAGTGCTCACCCACCTTCCAGAGCCTGGACACACCCTAGACCAGCAGCGCATTTCTCCTTCACCTTATCCTCCAACACAGCTGCTTTAAGCCCCCGTGCCGTGTGTCCCAGTGAGAATAAGAAACGTGTGAATAGCCAAGCCTGCTCGTCTACGTCTTGGTTATCTATCGGGGGTCACCCGCTTGGCTTTTGACAGATACCTTACTATTACGTGGATACTGAACTGTTACCTATTTTACATATTGTTTTGGAATATATATACGTATAAGGTATGTATACACGTTATATATGTGTATTTTACAGGCATTGTATATGTATATACGCATAATAATAGGTAAAAATATATAGTACTATGTAAAAGTATTGAAAATTCTTTTCAGTTGTTCTCCCCTCATTCTCTTTTCATAGGGTATAGGTTTTTTTAAAAGTATAATAAGAAGTGCCCTTTATTGTTGTACAGCTACCACCTCCCTCTCAGCTTAGAAAACTGATCCCTGGATCTTTTTAGGTGAAAGCCTTTATCTAAAAGAGGGCCCAAGAGCTTAGATCCCCCTGACCGAACACAGATGAAGGGTCGCTTGGTGCAGTAAAGGCATATTTCTACTTTACTGCACTGATCAGATTGCCCAGTCAAGCTTAGAAGAGGAAATGGCATGGAAGATCAGATGTGGGAAATCATTTAAATATTTGCCCTCCTGATAGAAGATCACTGCAGTCCGCCTGGTATGGGACCCAGAGGTTTTCACCATGAAGATGCAAGAAGGTGGCAGCAGTAAAACTGGTCCTGGAGGTGCATTGTTCTAGAGTCCTCAGTCCTTGTAAATGAGGTTCTGGCTTCAGAAGGGCTTTGGTTTATTAGTATCCCGTTGGGATTTACACGCATTTAGCTGCATGAAGCCTGTATTGCATTAACGGTTTTTAAAAGCAGAGAATACTGAAAGGGAACACAGTTCATTTTCAAAAATTTCTGTTCAGAATTGTAACTTTCAGTTTTCAGTAAAAGTTTACATTATGGCCCGTAGCTTGTAAAGGCGTAGTCTAGTCGTGGTTAAGAGTGTGGGCTTGGAGGCGGGCTGCCTGGGTTCAGATCTGGGCCTCACTGCTTACTAGCCGTGGTGCCTTAGGCAGGTTACTTAATTTCTCTGTGCCTCAGTTTGCACACCTGTGAAATGGGGAATGACAGTAACTAGTGCCTTCCTCAGAGTTGTTGTGAAGATTATGTAAGTTAACAACATAGAAGCATTTAGGTTGGTGCCTGGCACAAAATAAGCACTCAGTGAACATTGGTGGTTATTACTGTTACTGTATCCTTCTGGGGTCTGAGGCAGTCATTTAACCGCATTTCAGAAAACTACAGTAGTTTTCTATTTTTACACTTGCTTCTTTGAGAAATACTTATTACACAGCATTTTGTTGTCATAGTCATGATGGCATTTACATTGTATAAACTGGAGGGAAGTTGCCAAGAATTTTCCATTAAAGAACTAAATTTTTCCAGATCAAGATAGATACATTATTAGCAAAATATATGACTGGAATTTCTGTCAGAAATTTTAAAGGAGGTGAATTTTGGGAGAAATCAAACATTTTCTCCCCTAAGATAAAACCAAGTTATTAGATAATTTTAAATTCATGTCACATTGCATAGTCATCCTTTCCACAGATGCTGATTATAACAATATCTTATATATGCTCATATCCAATTTCAGATGTGGGTTATTTTTTATTTGAATTACTGCCTCCCGAGCTGCCAGGTTACTTGGCACTGATGTTAACCCCTGTTTTATAATTGTTCCCAATAATGTTTTGCAATGTATCAGGAGACTTCCATGCCAATTGCCCGTATTGGGCTACAGTTGTTCCTTCACCATGATCCTTGTGAGCAACGCCTGATAAGATTAGCAATATGTAAGATTTTTTAAAGTCACACGTGATTCATTGTGCTCAGAACACTTGCTTAGGCCCTGACTGCCCCGGCTCTTCTCTGCTTGTTTGGATGGTTGATTACAGATTCATCAGATGCTAGAGCCGAGAGGAAGGTCTCATAGATCATGTTGTCCTACTGTGTCATTTTACTGTTGAAGTATTAGAGCCCCAAAAGACAAGCCTCTCCCAGCTGAGACTAACCCTGTTAGTTCAAGAGCTGTGACTAGACTTTGGTTCATCTGGTAACTAAATTAAAGGGGTTGAGAAAGTCACTCACATCTACTCAGCACAAAGACAAATAAAAAGGCCTGCCATCCTCGGGGAGCTCACAGCTCAGAGAGGTGACAGTCAGGTAAACAGGTAGTTACAGAACTGTCTTCATTCCCTCCACTGAAGTGCCCCATGTCAGGGTCATACAATTACCTAGTAGATACTGTTTCAGTCCATCAACACAATGGTAAGGTAGGCAACTTTGTTTTTGATGCCTGTCTTTCCACTTATCCCGTCATTTATTTTTCTATCTATGAGTCATTGATCAGAGAACACTCACAGGTGCCTGAGCTGTGCTTGGACACCAGCCTCACTTCAGTGCCACGTGCCAGGCAATGAAAATCAGGGTCCTTGCCTTCAAGTAATTTATTTATAGCCGAGTTGAAGGAGACAGGCACGTAAAGAACAAAGAGCAAAGATGTGTCAAAGGAACTGTGATATAAATAAATATAGCAAGTTACCTCAAACACACCATTTCATTCCTGCTGAATCCTCCCAGGGTTTTCACAGATGTTTCATGTGTTAGTTCATGGAACGAACCTTAAAATGTACCTTCTCAGGGACAGTTGCACCTTAGGGTAGGTTGGCAATCCTGCTGTACTTACTGCCTTCTCCCCGCTTCCTCTGGCCCTTGCCTTCCTCTTTGGTTGGGGGCGTGTCTAGAATGGGTGGTTCTGGAGAAGGGCCTGCTGGTAGACCAGCCCTGTGCTGCAGAACTGAGCAGCCGCCCTCCATCCTGAGCCATCTAGAGAGAGAAGCCGTCCCCCCTCAGCCCGACCCTGCCCCGGCTGCCGCCCCGCTGGGCAGTCCCTTCACAAGTGGTTCATTCATTTGTTTGCTGATTCAGCTGAATGCCTGCTGCGTGCACAGGCTGTAGAGGTGACAGGAAGCAGACAGACCCGGCTGATGTTCTCCCAGAGCTTCTGGTCTAGACTAGCTGGAGAAACTAGCTTTGATCGGATAATCACACATATAAATGTGAAATGACAGCTGGGAGAAGGGTGATCAACATGGTGCTTTAAGGACAGTTGAGCACTGGATTCCAGGTCCAGTGGGGTGGGCCGTGGAGGGAAGAACTTTCAAAGCTAAGGAGCAGGGCTTCCCCGGCGGCGCAGCGGTCGGGAGTCCGCCTGCCGAGGCGGGGGACGCGGGTTCGTGCCCCGGGCCCGGAGGATCCCACATGCCGCGGAGCGGCTGGGCCCGTGAGCCGTGGCCGCGGAGCCTGCGCGTCCGGAGCCTGTGCTCCGCAACGGGAGAGGCCACGACGGCGAGAGGCCCGCGTACCGCGAAAAGAAAAAAACAAAAAAAAAGCTAAGGAGCAGCGTGAGCAAAGCTCTGGCAGGAAAAACGGGGGCCCCGTGGGAAGGCCAGTGTGGCTGGACGGAAGGGGGCATGGTAACAAGGCTGAGGGGGTGCAGAGGCCAGACCACGCCGGGCCTCTCGCTTTATCCGGGCGCAGCAGGAAGCCCCCAGAGCGTGTTACTTAAGCAAAGCATGCGCACGGCTCGGCCTGGTGTTCAGAAAGAAGTACTTGGCTGCTCTGTGGAGGAGGGCCCGGGAGGAAGAGGGGCCCAGGGCCAGGAGAAGCTCATTGCAGCAGCTACACAAGAGGTGAGACCAAACTTGTGGCCAAGGGGGTGAGGGACGTGAACACCCCAAGATTAATAGAAACTGAAATGTCCAGAAGCTGCCGCCTGATTGAATCTGAGGTCAGGAGGGATGGTACCGAGTGCCTGACCTGTGGAAGCTGTGGACGTGGCGTGTTGCCAGGTGTCGGTAAAAGGACAGGACTGGCTGAGGTTGAGGTTTGGGTGCAACGACCTTGACGTTTACCTGGGATGCTGAGGTCGGCATGTGGCACAGGCTTGAACGAGTTTGGAATAGTCTGGATCTCACGGGAGATGTGGGGCGTGGGGTGTCAGCTCGTGAGCAGCCTTCACTTAGCGGGCATTTGAGGGTGGGGAGAAGACTGACCAGAGGTACCAAGCAAGAGGACAAGGGACTTTGGTGAATCTTGAGGAACACAGGCACTTAGTGGCCGGATGAAGGACCGGGACGTGAACGGGACCGTGGGAGAGCCCGGGCGTGGGGTTACGGAGGCCAGGGGACGTGTGGGTTTCCGGGTAATGAGAGCAGCCGACCCATCACAACGTATCAGAGACAAGTGCTTTATAACGACTGACAAGGAGCCATCGTATTTAGCTACATGAGGGTCGTTGGAGACCTTAGTGAGAGGTGCTCACTTGCGGGCTGTGGGCAGAAGTAAGTTTGGATGACCAGCGTGGGAAAGATGGAGACAGCGAGGAGAGACAGCTGAGGGAGAGGGGAGGACCGGGTGGCAGTTGGAGGGCTGCAGGGTCAAAACGCAGAACACGTCAGCGTCTTTGAAAGTCAATGCAAGAGCACCAAACTCAGCAGTCTGGAATGACCTGTATGGGAAAAGAGTGTGAAGAAGAATGAATACGTGTGTATATGTATATCTGTGTGTAACTGAATCACTTTGCTGTACACCTGAAACTAACACAACATTGTAAATCAACTCTACACCAATAAAACTAAAAAAAAGAGAGAGAGAGATGTTCTAGGGAAAAAAAAGAAGAAGAAAAAGAACACCAAGAGTGAACCCAGATGTCGGCCGTGGGCTCCGGGTGGCGATGTGTGGACGTGGGTCCATCGGTTGTAACAAATCACTGTCTGGCAGGGTGCTGACGGCAGAGGCTGTAGGGTAGAGGGTGTGGGAGACTGTGCCTTCCTCTCAGTTTTGCCGTGAACCCAAAACTGCTCTAAGAAATAAAGTCCGTTTTTAAAAATTCAAAAGAAGGATCCAGCAGAGGAGAGGGTGACTCTCTGGGAGAGAAGAGCGGAGTTCCCGTGAGAAGGCAGGACATCACAGCTGGACGGAGGGCGTCGCCGACGGACACAGCTGACGCCAGGCAGGAGGGGAGACGGGGAGCTGGGTCGGTGTTGGGACCGCAGGCCTCTCGGCTCAGCCTCTGGAGTCTGATGGGGTTCCCGCCTGAGTGCTGCTCTGAGACGTAGATGGGAGGACCTCCCCGAGATGAACAAAGGGGAGGTCAGGTCATGGTGGTTGGAGGACGATGGGGAACATCTGAAACCGTGTGGTGGGTGGAGAGCAGGGCAGCCAAGCTCTCAAAGGCCTTTGGGGGGCGGGCGCGCGCTGGGGAGTGAGGGGAGACCGTCTGAGCGGTGGGCTCTGGGCACAGGTCCTTCCTGTGGGTCCTCAGTGCTGGTACCTCCCAGCCTGCTTCTTTCCTCGGGAAACCGTTTACCAAACCAAGCTCTTGAGGTGTTAGTATGTTCATCTGGACGAAAAGGTATTTTGCATTGAATGGAAAAGGAAAGGGGGAATATTTTTTATTGTTTTGCTTAGATTTTCTCCTTGGGTTTCTCTCTGACGTGCATCTAGGCCACTGTAATTTTGGTTGACTTCTTACCATGGGTTACCCCGCCTCAACATGTTTTAAAATTCAGAACTTTTTTTTTTCAATCTTCTTTTCTGCTCTGTCAGCTCTTTTATTACAGACTGTATTTTTCACGTGTTGTGTTGTCTCCATCCTTATGATGCGTTGCTTACAATATTATTGCTCCTGTTCTCTGTGCATATTATTGCTTTAGTTTTGCAGGGGCTTCCCTGTGAATAGCAGAATGTAATTTATGAAATATGACAATCATTCTCATAACACCGTGCTGTATGTTAAGCTCACTCAACAGCAGTGTGGGGTAGTTACCCAGACGGCCAGCCTCCAGAGCTTCACGTGGCCTCTCGCATCCAGAAGGAGCCTCCTGGGTTCCCCCCAGGATGGAGCAGAGAGGCAAGTGTTGGCTGCCCACCCCCGTTTCTGGCATTTACCATTTGAACTAACTCAAGGACAAGTGTCTCTAGATTAATTCAAGTGTGTGTAAAGACACACAATTCTACTTGGTTATTAATCAAAGTTATACTTATCTAAGTAACCGGTGCTAAGTAGTCATTTTTTAGGTCCTTTCGTGAGAAGCTAGCAACGTATAATTGGTGTGTGTAGTGATCAAGAGAGAGATTCTCGGGTCAGGCTGCCTGGGTTTGAATGAAAGGGACCTGCCCTTTGTTGCCACGTGTGACCTTGGGCAGGTTATAACTTCTATAATACTACCAGTCTCGTGTGATTATTGTAAGGATTAAAAGAATGAATTCACATAAAGCTCTTAGAACAATGCCTGGCACAGGATCAGGAATTGGTAAAGTCTAGCTGGGATGAGACTATGTCCTATCCTGCAATGCAGCTTCAGAAGTCTGGGGTCCGCCGCCGCCCTCACTTGTTGGCAGTTTCATTTAGCAAACCCTAGTTCTCATCACATACAACTCAAAAAGTAGGTTATCGTGTAATTTTTCACGATGTCTAAGTTAATACTACCCGCAGTAATAAGGCTTTGTAAGATGGGAATGTTGATTTCTCGTCTCTTCTCCCATATATGTAATAAGCTACACTTACTCCCTTTGCATTCGAAACAACCCCATCCCGCCAGGGTACTGTGTGGCTCTCCGATACAGGGAATATCTTCCCCCAGCTTGGGACAGATAAAAACATTCTTTTTCAGCTCTTTTAAACAGAGGAATCAGATGATTGAACTTTTAAGAAAACATTCCTCCCAAGTCTGGTTGGGTGGAATGGTTTGCTGTAAAGATCCAGTACTATTCAGAGCTGCTCTGTGCTCCCTTAATTGAAGAGCTTTGACACTGACATTGAAGAGGGACTGCCTTTGGGGCCACCAGCAGACAGCTTGCTTTACCGTCTTGTATTGTTAATGACTCAGAGAATGTTTTCCGATGAGATCAGAAGCAACCCACTAAAGAAAAAGTGGAGGGAACTTGAGAGCTTAGGAGAGCGGAGAGGAGGGATGTGAGAAAAGCTAAAAAAAGACCAAAGTCCGTGTGGCAGAAGGGGTGGGGCTGCCTTTCGTCCCAGCGCAGCCGCTCAGAATCTTCTTTCAAGTGGGCAGAGATGACAAGAAATCCTGTCTCTACCAGCGGTGAAGATGTCTTTGAAATGATGCGAGGGAAGCCAGAGACAGACAGGGAGTGGAGTCGGACCAGGTTCTGCCCTGCAGCTCTCCAGGAAAGATGCATCCAGCGCTGCGGTTCGCCCCTGGGCCGCCGGCGCGTCTGCAGGAGGCGCAGAGGGCGGACTGTCCTCGGCACCTGGCGCCGCGCCCTGGGGCCGCCCGGCCGTCCCCACCGTAGACGGCTCTGCTCACAGCCCCGCCGCCACCCCTTCTTCAGCCTTCCTCGGCAGTGCCAGCACAGTCTGGACGCAAATTAAGTGGCAGTCTCGGGGCTTAAAGAAAAAGGAAAATTTTTCATTTTAGAAATGAAAAATGTAATGTCTCCTGTGCCAGTTCACTCTGTGTCCCCTGAAATGGTTTCATCTCTGTGCTAATTTTATGCTAAAAATAGGAACGCTCCTGCTTAGGAAGAGGAGAGTAAGGGCTGGAAATCAAAGACTATCTGAATTTCTGAGAGCCAAGTGGACACCCCCCTCAATTCAGTCCCACTTAGAAGATGTCCTCTGGGCTTGCCTGGCCCTCAAGACACCCATCCTTGCACTGGGGGCCGTGCTGGGGGATCCAAGGGCTTCACCTCCCACCCAGGAAGCCGACTCCCCAGCCCTGGGTGTGGATTCGCGCCTTCAGGAGAGTCCGTACGTTTCTCCTTGCTCTTACTGCAGAGCCTTCCCTGGTATATCCAGATCCCAAAATTGACTTCCCTGGATTTCCTCCACTTCTGTTTTAAATGAATAATTAACTCATAAAAAGCACCATCTCAAAAGTACAGAGTAACCCGTAATTCCACGCCTGTAAGTTCTTTGAACGAGTGGACATTGTTTTATGTTTAGTTCTAGTCTTATCTGCTCCTGTGGGTAGAACATGAGATGCTGAGGGTGGGAACCTCACCTCTGTGCCTTAGCGCTGTCACGGAACCTTCCTCAGAGTAGGCCGTTACTACACGCTTGTTGAATTTCAAAGCTGATCTCTGGAGGCTCCCGTCGGTCTGTCCCCTAGTAGTTCAAGGGCAGCTGGACAAAGACGAGGTTGGAAGGGTCTCATTTTCACTCCTCTTTACCTGGTTTCACAAAGACACCACTCTATCAGTTTGATCCTGCCGGCTCTCGCCTAGCTTTCTGTGTCCTTCCACACATGGTGATGCTGGCTTTTTGTTTTATTTATGTTGTTTTGCAGAGACAATTCATGATGAAAAGGGGGTATCCTCGTTCAGGGTCGGGACTAGGACCGATGGGACAGTTACAAAAGGTCGATTTCAGCTCCATTCAAAGAGCTTCCAGCGATGGAGGCCGTGTGTGACAGAGGGTTTAAGCAGACCCTGCGTAAAGAGACTGTCGTCCTGAGGACACTTGCCCCAGGGCTCCGCAGGCCATGGTGCTGACCGATGGCTAACCTTGGACACCCTCTCAGCCCCAGCAGCTGGCCCCTTGGCTGACAGAGGGAATGGAAGAGATGAGTGGGCGAATCTGGGGCGGTGGTCCCTTCGGCCTTCTCTAGGGGCAGGCTGGGGCTGGCGGCCCACCGTGTTGCCCAGCCACGGGACACAGCGAGGAGACAGCACAGAGGATGCTGACGGGGCAGGCTTGCCGGACGGGATGGTGACGCAGCTTGAGACCTAGTACTCACACACACCTGAGAGGTCTGAGATGAGGAAGTCAAGGAGACAAAGAGGCGTGCGTGTGTATGGATGCAGTGGGTTCTGTCTACTCGATGATAAGGCTGTAAGCCTTGTGTAAGCCTTGTGTAAGCCTTGTGTAAGCTCTGTGTTTCTATCGTATCCATTTTGCCTGCGCATTAGGGTGTCTGAGCCGGAAACACAGCGCAGGGCAGGCATCTGAGTGACCTGGGAAAGAGAAAAGTACATTACAGACGCTTCCTGGAAACATAAGGGGCTGAAATGCACTTTGCCATTGGAGAGATAATGGAAATTGTGCTTCTTTCTTTTAACTATTTCCTTTGAGGTTTAACTATTTGGTATTGCCTTTTTAATGCTTTCACAAAACAGACCCTGGCAGGACTCAAATGAGTAAATGACAAGCTAGTCACAAGCCAGCTACCAGGTGACATCTTAGCCTCCTGTTTTCTTTCTGTGGCACTTCCAGTCTTCTGAGTGGAAGGAGTTGGTGATATGGCAAAGTGTCAGGGGGGTTTGGGGAGGAGGTGGCTGGAACTGTGGAAGCGTTGGCATTGAAGAAGCCCAGAGCGGGGCAGTGCATCTGGCCCCGCGGTAGGAGGGGGGCATTCATAGCCACAGAAGGCCTGGGGTGCTGTACTTGAAAAGGCTCTTGTGTTTATTGATTCACTGAGCTGAACTGACCCGCAAATACTGAGTACCTCCTGTGTGCAGTGCTCTGTAATAGGAATGATGTGCCATACAAAGAAGAGTCTGATAATTCCCTCAGCTAACATTTGTTTCTTACTGAAAAGGAACATAGCTAAGAGCCATCAGTTTTTTTCCAGTTCTCTTGAGAAATAATTGACCTCCATCACTAAGTTCAAGGAGTACAGCATGATGGTTTGATTTACATATATTGTGAAATGATGACCACAGTAGGTTCAGCTAACCTCCATCTTCTCATATAGATACAGTAAAAAGAAGAGAAAGAAGAAAAGAAGAAAGGGACAAAATGTTCTTGTGATGAGAACGCTTAGGATCTAATCTCTTAACAACTTTCTTATATATCATAGAGCAGCGTTAGCTGTAGTCATCATGTTGTACATTACATCCCTAGTACTTATTTATCCTGTAACTGGAAACTTGTACCTTTTGACCACCTTCCTCCACTTCCCCTCCCCCACCCCTCCCCTGTGATAACCACAAGTCTGATCTCTTTTTCTATGAGTTTGTTTTATTTGTTTGTTTGTTTGGGGGGGTTTTTTTGTTTTTGTTCTTAAATTCACATATGAGTTAGATCATACAGCGTTTGTCTTTCACTGTCTGTCTTACTTCATGAGCATAATGCCTTCAAGGTCCATCCATGTTGTTGCAAATGGCAGGGTTTCCTCATTTTTTATGGCTGAGTAGTGTATCGTTATACACACACACACACACACACACACACACACACACACACACACACGGCAACTACTTGTTTATCCATTCATCCATCCGTCATCAGTCAGTGGACGTTTACGTTGTTTCCATGTCTTGACTGTTATAAATAATGCTGCAGTGAACATGGAAGTGCAGATATCTTTTCGAGTTAGTGTTTTCATTGCTTTTGGATATATTCCCAGAATTGGAATTGCTTGATCATATGTTAGTTCTAATTTTAATTTTTTGAGGATCCTTCATACTGTTTCCCACAGAGGCCACACCATCCACAGTGCACAAGGGGCCCTTTTCTCCACACCCATGCCAGCATTTGTTGTCTGTTGTCTTTCTCATGCTGGCCATTCTCATAGGGGTGAGGTGATATTTCATTGTGATGTTAATTTGCATTTACTTAATGACTAGTGATGTTGAGCAACTTTTCATGTACCTCTTGGCTTTTCTTTTATATCTTCTTTGGAGAAATGTCTGTTCAGATTCTTTGTCCTTTTCTCAGTTGGGGTATTTGGTTTTTTGCTATTGAATTGCATAAGTTCTTTATATGTTTTGGATATTAACCCCTTATCAGATACACGGTTTGCAAATATTTTTTTTTGTTATACAGAGCGAGGCACGTTAACGTGCTCAGTTCACGGCGGCTGGTTAAGAGGCCACTGCAGGTCCCAGGATGTAGGCTGAGGTAGAGGAGGCGCCATCTGGATGCCCTCGGTGTGACCCTTCCTCACGTGAGGGCAGCCAGCCTGATTGTGCAAGAACAGTATTGAGTTCTGTCCTATATGGTGCCAGGAGCTCCAGGACACTTGCCAGTTGAAAGGGGAGAGAGAAGTTTCATCAATATCCAGTGCACAATGCAGATTTGCCATTTACCAGGCGCATGCTAGACACTGGAGATGCAAAGAGAGACAAAGAAACAAAATAATTAAAATGTGATTAAGAACATGTCCAACCAAATCAAATTTGGGGGAGAAAAAAGAAGCATCGTTTGACATTACAGATAGCTCCTTTAAAAAAAAAACCTACCAATACCAATACCAATTGTGGAGCCAGTAGCTGAATCCATAGACTTATAGAACATCTCAGAGCCAGATGAGCTCATAGAACGATCTCTCCAAGTGTGCTCTTTCACAGAAGGGGGAGCAGAGACCCAGGGAGCAGAGGTGAAGAGGCAGGCTGCGCTGGTTTACATTTCTTTCTGGCTGCACACCAGAAAGTGGGTAAAGGCACCTGGACTCTCCTGGGTTGGTGAAGGCTCATGCTTTCTCATCTTAAAATATTTTTGGCTGCTGGTGACCAACGCTTAGAGCCAGAGAAGCACTTCTGGCATTGACGTAGACTTACACCTGTGCTGTGCGAGCTTCTGGAGCTGCTGAGCTTTTTCACAACCCACCTATCCCCCCTCCCCCGGCTTTATTGTTTATGGCAACCTTCTTTTAACGCCCATCATCAGAGTTTCTTTCTGCTCAGCTCCGCTCTGTCAGCAGTCTCTGTACCCTGACAATAAGTCTGAAAAGATGAGAGTTTTTTAAAGTTGGCTTTTCCCCTCAAGGGATGAGATAGGGTTTAGTAGCTTCAGTTATGTTGCATTTTACTTATGAATGGTGAGGACTCACATATAATTTGAGTTTTATTTTCTGTTTTTATATGTATTTTATATGCAGCCACATAGGCAAATATTTAATTTATTTTCAGTCTTGTACTGTTGGACAGCAACCACTAACGTCCATGACATTGTACGGATTCGAGCGTGGGTCCGCCTTTGAGGAAGCTTGGTCGATGCCGGCACACGGTTAGGATTTTCCAGACGTCACCATGACACTGAAATAGCTGGTCGATTGGTCGTGTCAGCCAGGCAGAGAAACCAGTGGGAAAAGCATCCCTAAAACTTATTTAAATAAATGAATTGGTTTTTACTGCTTGATTCAGGCAAAACATTCACTCTGTTATTTTTTTATGTAGAAACAGCTGAAACAGAACTGTACGGCTTTGAAGCCAAATTCAAGTTTGAATTCTGGCTTTACCGCTCAGTTGCTCTGTACCTTGAGCAAGTTACTTAACTTCTCTGGGGCCCAGTGTTTTCACTTGTAAAAATGGGGATGGTAATACTTATTGCATAGTGTTTTCAAGAGGGTTGTATTTTAATAATAAATATAAGGTACTTAGCGCAGTCGCTGAAAAAACAAATGTTAATTCCCCTCCTCCTAAGAGAGAGTGATCTCGGGTGGATAGATGGCAGTCACCTCAGAGGTCTGTACTCCATGTCCATCCCTGGTGCTTGCTGTAAGATGAGCCCTGTACGATGGGAAGGCTGCTGGGGACCTGGTCCACTGTATCACCCAGAGCCCCTCTAGAAAACCTTTGTGAGAATTGTCTTAAGAAGTAACTACCGAGAGAAACTCAGTTCCCCTCGAGGTGCAGGTGAGTTTAATCTCATGGATTTTGTAAGTCACAGAGCCCAACGTGAAGCTCCGCTAATTCCCTGCAGAAGCCCTCGAGCTGGCAATTTGCGTTGCCCTGGCCCCCGATCTCAAAGCCCTGCTCTGTGAGTAGTTTCCCTTCCCATGTTCTGTTAGGAGAGAGGCTTGGATGTGGTTAGGCGGTATTGATATCTCAGCCACAACTCGAATCCTCCCCCGCGGGTCACTCCTGCCCATCCCAGCTCCCGGAGCCATGCCAGGCGGGACACGTGGCAGAGGGGCTGCCGGGGTGGCACCTTGCTGAGCAGAGCACCCAGCCCTGCCGTGTGGGCAGCGGAGGGGAGAGGGGCTGCCACCCTCAGATCCCTTCACGCCCGCTTCCTTGGTTCACGCAAGGGGGACGGGGAAGGAGTGCGCAGACAGAAGTGAGTCTGGCTTGAGAAGTGTGTCGATAACATCCCCCCCCTCACATTGATTCTTCAGTTTTATTCACATTCCAGCGTTATTTTATTGTGTACTTTCTTTCGTAAGCCTCTTTTAACGCTTTGTAGAATGAGGCAAGATGTAAAACCGCGAAGCTTCAGAGATCCTGTATCCAAGTTAACTGTAGTGTGTTACTGCTACGGGCACCCACCCGCGGGAGAGGATGCCCTGAGCACGTGTGTTCAAAGGACCTTCGTGGCCGGGCAGCCGTAGGTGGCCGAGTCATTAGGCGTGTCCCCTCGAATCACATAGACCAGTGCTGACCTGTGACTTTGTATTTGAAGGCACACCCCTCACTATCAGTGCAGATACCCGGTGCAGGAAATCATTCGCTCCGGGACTGTTTCCTATGCCATGTCGAGAGAGCAGCGACCGTGTCTGATGTTCTTTGTACCTGTGCTGTACGGCTGGGCCCACAGCTGACGCAGCGTAAATGCATAGGGCGTGAGGGGCCAGATGAGGATGTTCTAACTGGGGAGGTTATTCAGAATAATGAAATGTAGAATACCAGAATATATGAACAGCATTTTGGACAAATTGTTATTCCTTGTAGATACTTTTAGGAACACAAACCCTTCCCCTCACCAAATGCTGAGTAAGCTCCCGCTTTAATGGATAAACATGGTTTCTGATCAGCATGCCCAGCACTGAAGCCCAATTACATTTTTTTTTTAAAGCACACTTTTCAGGTGTTTCCGTGCAGCTCGTTCTGAGAAGGTTTGCTGTCTGATGTACGTTGTTTAGGATTTACGCTATACAGCAGGCCGTGTCCCGACAGTGTAAAGTTCGACCGGGACCCTCTGCAATGATTACTAATTCTTAATGAAGACCGAAGTCAGGTGACTTCACTCAATTTGTATGTGCCTAAAACATTTTTATTTTTTCCTGGCCTGTCGCGCCCGCTCAGGACTATGCACTCCGCGGTCCATGCCTGACTGTGTAAGAGGTCTGAACGTTCACCCACTGGAATAAATACCGAGTGTCAGTGAGCTCGTTATGCTAAATCCTGAGGTAATTACTTTCTGCCTTAGCTGGGGACTCTTATGGCAGCCGAAGCTAAAATTATTCCGTCTCGAGACAAACCCCGAGGTGGCTGTTAGAGTTAAATATAATTCATTTGCAGCATGTCTATTATAGTTACATTTAACTAATTTGGGCCTGTTGCTGGCCAGCAGCTGAGGAGGAAGAAGTTTCCGTGTCCCTGAGCTCCGCAGGAAGAAAATCGAGACTCCGGGACGGAGCTTCCAGAACTTGACGGAAGAGCTACTCCCACTCCGTCCCTGCGCTTCCTGTCCCTGGAGCTGGACGCGCTCGTGGCTGAGAGTCTTTGGCGAAGGAGCGATTCTGGCCGTGGGTTCGCGTGGGGCGGCACGAGGGTGTCAGCTCTGCCCAGGGGTTCCGTCCAGTCCTGGTTTGGGTTCAGAGCTCCCCCAGTTGCAGAAAGAACCCTCACGTCCAGGGTCACCGTGAGACGGTCTTCTCTGCAGGTCGTTAAGCCCCTCCTTTCACGCCCCCCCCCGCTCACAATCACAGGGCCAACTTGGGGGTGGTTTCTTCCCAGGCCTTCCAGCCTGGAAGAGGGTGTACTCTGGAAAACAGTGTAAAAGAAGGACTTCTTCAAAGAGCCACACGTGTGTTTAGAGCGGATGGTTTGACCGCTTGAGGGCGTTCCGTTGGGTGAACGCCGTCAGCAGCAGAGTTGGCCCCGGGGGAGGTCGCCCAGCCTGGCAGCTCCCCGGCCAGTGACGGCGAGGTGACCCTCGGGGCGGAAGCCACTCCAGGGTTGAGCGGGGCACTTGAGGGCCGTCAGCCTGTGTCCAGGAGCAAAAGTCAAGAATCACTGTAGTTGGCCAGACCCCTGCGGACAGGGACTACGCCAGGAGAGGGGACAGAGTTCTGACCATCACGAGGAAAACATCGTCCTGCTTTTCCACAGAACTATCACGTCTACACCGGACACACGTGCGCTATTCTGACAGCTCCCGGGCAGGAGCGGTGTGAAGAGGTCAGGGAAGTGTGAGCGGGTGGACGGTGCGGGGGTCCCGGGGCTGCGGGACACCGAGAGGCAGCAGCGCTCCTGCAGCGGAGGGACGAGAGGAAGCAGACGGCGTCGAGGTCCGTGGGGCTGGACACAGGTTCGCTGAGGCCAGGACGGTTTCCTTCCCAAACCCAGGTGCGCAGCCAGCAGGGCAGGCACGCCCACCGTGCCCAGCCGTCCACCCTGGGCACATCCCGGCCCTTCAGTCCCGGGGGCTCGGCTTCCAAAGGCCCAGCGTCGGACCCTCAAGCTAGTGTTCTTTCCTCTGCACCACGGTTGCTTCCCTTGGGCCCAGACTCTTCTGAAAACTCCCCTTTTCCATTTTAATCAAACAAATTTTCACCATGGCAGTGGTTTGTGAATTTAATGAGCAAGCTGTGATACAGAAAGTAAACTGTATAGGTTACGTAATTTCGGGGCCAGGTTAGCGTTTCCAGAATTTTGTGTCAAAGCGGAGATTTAGTTGAGGCTATTAAGAGTCAGGAAAAAATAATAACGCCTTTTTTCTGCGTCTCCTTCCTCCCCCTGCTCCCCACCACCGCCCCCGGCCTTGAAAATAGCATCTGAAGTCTCACTGTAGCTGAGTCACTGCTTGGTGTGCTCAGGGCCAGGCCGCAACTGGACCTGTCGGAAGGAGGCCCGAGTGATTCATGATGGGAGCTAAGTTTGGTTGCCACTGACAACAGGTTCCTCTCTGTTCTTTTCCTGGAGTTGGGCGACACCGTCTTTTGCCTTTGGAGTAGAAACACCTCTGCACAGAGTTAGTGATGAGATGAGATGGGCCCTCCTGCTATGACACACAGAACTCCCAGCCATTTATTAGG
Organism: Physeter macrocephalus; assembly: GCF_002837175.3. Lineage (NCBI taxonomy): Eukaryota > Metazoa > Chordata > Mammalia > Artiodactyla > Physeteridae > Physeter > Physeter macrocephalus. The sequence goes on along the minus strand of NC_041231.1, from coordinate 104,788,522 downwards.
GGGAAGTATGTATAATTAGCGTAACTGAAGACCTGCGGAGAATACAGCTGTACAGGAAACGTATCTCATCCACCACTGCAGCTTGATACCAACCCAGTCTACCAGCCGAGTGCCCCAGCAGCTTTTGTGAGCCCCAGGCTTCATCCCACCGAGGAGAGACAAAGGATTGAAAAGAGGTGGTCCCTACCCTCAGGGAACGTGGGGAGACGTAAACCAGTGACAGCGGCAGCCTGCACTTCCCGTGCCAACCCTAATCACGTGTCCGTTCCCAGCCAGCTTCCTTGAGAGCAGGAGCCACGTCCTGTGCTCACGCACAACGCCTGGCACGTAGTTGAGGGGTCGGTGAGTCCGTGGAACCGAAGTGAGCTGGTACTGCAGCACCTGCTTGCCCCCTTCTGCCGTCAGGACTCGGTCCCCACGCCATCCCTTTGTGCCCCTCCTGGGGCACGCGCTTGGGCCAGACCACCCTGGCGCAAGTGTCTGGAGAACGCAGAGGAGGTCTGTCTGTATCGGCAAGCGCGCAGTTACCATGGCTTTGTTCTCAGAGTGGGGCTTGGGCAGTAAGGAACTCTCTACTCCGGGCATTTGTGCAGAATTTGGCTAAACGTACGCCAGCCGGACTTCTGCCGGCTCTTTGGAAGTGAGGGTCAGAGGTAAGAAGCACGGGCACTTGCCAAGAAACAAAACTGCTTCACTGCAACGCTGATGATGCTTTTGTTCCGATAAACTCATATTTATGGGAAACGTAGAGCAGAGCTTCTTAATGAGGGTGCCTTAGTATACAGATGTGCACACAGGTATAGGCGTGCCAACATGAGCTCTTTGGACATCTAGATATGTCTGGAGTATGGGATGGATTTTATACATGGATGCGGATGTAGATATCTAGCCTATATAATGTACGTATACATGTACGTTCCAGAAGAGTACAAGGATATGCGACAGGGTGTTAACTGTGCTTCTCTCTGGATGGTAGGATAATGGCAGCATTTGACTTTTTTTTACTTATTTATTTATTTTCATTTAAAAATCATTTATATGTATTAATCATGTAATTAAGTCAACCAAATACTAAGCAAAATGTTGAATTTAGACTTACCAAGGTTTAGTGGTCCAGCCAAAGATTTAAGGGTATGTTATATTCCAGCACTGACTTGGAAACAAGTTGTCCTGATGATATGTCCTTTTTTGTTGTTGTTGTTAGTTTAAAGATGACTATTTTCAGGCAGTGAATCCTCTTCCAAAAAAAAGAAGAAGAAGAAAGAAAAGAAAAAACAATAGGAAAGCAGAGGTCACAAATCAGAGAAATTGTTCCATGTTGATAGATTTTATTTTCTTTGCTTCTAAAACTAATATTGGTAACAGCCCACATTTTCCCCATTTGTGGAACATCCTTAACCTCCTATTAAGGATGTGTTGGATAGAAATATTAAGAGAAAAACCTGTTGGTCAGATGTTAGTTCTAATTGGCCAGACCACAGAGGACACTGACGGTTGACCCTTGGAGGGTATGGACACACGCCAAACCAGTAGACTGCAAGTTGGGAAATCTTGTTTCCATTCTCATCCTCCACTTACCCAGCAACCATAGGCAAGGAGTAATGATTTGACAGTTGCATTCTTTGGCATGCTGCATTTATAAAACAATTATGGTCATCCAAGTTAGTTTTCTTCACAAGACTTCTGTGAATGCCTCACTTCTTTTTACCTAGGCTCAGATTCTTAACCAGGGGTTAGAGGGCACGATATGTACTTTTTTCTCAAATTGGAATGCCTTTAACTTAAATGAGATCGATATCCTTAGGACCTTCTGGGAAAAGTACTATTTTCTCCAGTTTCCAACATTATAAAATACTTCCGTATTTGGAACTGTGGCATTTTATACTCAGAGGGATTCTTTAAAAGATATTGTCTGGTTCAGTTTCTTCATTATTCAAAAGAAAAAGTTGAGACCAACACAGTCAAAGGGAAATGCCCAAAGCCCCAGGAAGTAGCTGGCAGCAGGGCTACAGCCAGGGCCCAGTTGTCTTTTTACTACTTCTAATATGTGCTACTTTTTACCTAAGATTTCCAACTATTATGGGGAACTAAAGCAGTGTTTTCCAACTTGCAATTTTTAGGGGAAAAGAAATGAAAAACACAGTGTCTGGTACAATGTAGGTGGTCAATCAATATTTGATGAAGACGGTGTTTAGTAAACTTGCATATATTGACCCACTGAGTCAATAAAAAACATAGCACATCTGCATATACACACATAGGTAGGTAGGTGGATGGATGGATGGGTGGATGGATGAACAGATTGATGATAGGTACTAGGTAGCAAGTAGCACCAGCATGTGTGCTCTCTGTCTGCACAAGGATTTAGTTTGCATGGCTCTCTTCAAAGGAAGAAGCTCTGGAGGGGAGTGACAGAGAATTTTAGGAGACAGAGAAAATATACTCCTTTTCACTGAAAACCTAGCAGAAGTGCTTTTAGGTGAGAAAGCCATACACACTTGCATGCAGGTATTTTGGTATCAGTGTAGTACTGTCTACAGTAACTCTTTTTTTTTTTTTTTTTTTTTTTTTGTGGTATGCGGGCCTACCCGTTGTGGCCTCTCCCATTGCGGAGCACAGGCTCCGGACGCGCAGGCTCATTGGCCATGGCTCACGGGCCCAGCTGCTCCGCGGCATGTGGGATCCTCCCAGACCGGGGCGCGAACCCGCGTCCCCTGCATCGGCAGGCAGACGCGCAACCCGCTGCGCCACCAGGGAAGCCTGTAACTCTTTGTTTAGTCATAAAATATGTTACCTGCCACTCCACAGGTACCAAATTATGCCTAAGAGACCTGTTAAATGAGGATAAATCGTAGAACAAGTGTAGGAAGAACATTACCCAGTAATTATACAGTGTATCTTTGTTTTGGATTTGTGTTTCCAAGTTGCTCCTATTTTGCTTTGCAAGAGTAACTTAGAAAACCTTAAAAGAGGAACTATCGTTCAACAAAACAGAGTGGAAAGTTCAGAGGTAAATAAAGTAATGTGGACTAATTCACAAACACCCTTCAGAAGGTACATCGTTTTCATCGTGTCTTCCGGTGGTTAACACGTCCAGCAGGAAGGTAGATTTCTCATTTCCTTTCCCGTATCACAGGTTGCGTCTTCTTAATCACCTTTTCCCCGTATTGAACAACATCTTGGTCATTATCGTGGCGTATGCTACATTGACGCTGTGGTGAAATCGTTCTTTTTCTCCCACCTAGGGGAAATTTCACTTTTTTATTGAATGAAGGAGGCATTTAAAGTATAAATTAAAATAAAGATAACAATTATTAAGTTTGGTTAGGCTCATACAGAAGAATAATAAAAGAACTGTCAAAACAGCCTGACTCAAGTGTGCTACAAAAAAAGTTTAATTTAATACACGCCATCTAAGCAGGTAAGAAGATTTGCCTAACGCTACTTAAAGGTGTCTGTCAGCTTCGGTTATCAGGGAAACTCACTTGTACGGAGCATTAGATGAACAGGGGTCTCTGTACATGTCTATTATTGATGATTTATTTGATTTGATTCTTTTTTTCCTCTCCTCCGTTCTCATATTAGGCCCTTATACCTTCAGTTGGATTTTGCATTCATTAAATACAAACAACAGCATACATATTAGACTGGATACATATTCAGAAATAGGCATTTATATAATCTCCTTTTTTAAAAATTTATTTACTTATTGATTTATTTTTGGCTGCGTTGGGTCTTCGTCGCGGTGCGCGGGCTTCTCATTGCAGCGGCTTCTCTTGTTGCGGAGCACGGGCTCTGGGCGCGCGGGCTTCAGTGGTTGTGGCTCGCGGGCTCTAGAGCGCAGGCTCAGTAGTTGTGGCGCACGAGCTTTGTGGCTCCGCGGCATGTGGGATCTTCCCGGACCAGGGCTCGAACCCGTGTCCCCTGCATTGGTAGGTGGATTCTTAACCACCGCGCCACCAGGGAAGTCCTAATCTCCCATTTTTAAATCATGAGGCTAACAATATATTTTATTGTACATGCCTCTGGTGTCCTAGTCTGGGAGCTGCTTAAATTCTCAATAGCATCCTAAGAAGAGTATCGCAGAGAGTAGAGCCAGCCATGAGGACATTTATAATGTCACATTAAGGTAGAGTGTAAGTCGTGTGCCTTGTAATAATATATTAAATGATTGTAAATACGGTTTGATATAGAAGAGGTTCAAAGCAGTTTAAAATTTTTTGTATGGAGCCATATTTTGAATGTGAAAGTCTCGTTTTGTTTAATCATTTATTAAATGCTCCCAAACTTAATAGACCTGAAGCTTCTGTGCTTTTATTGTATATTAGTAAGGAAAAATCCTTCTACTCAATCCTAGATATACGCCCCGTCTTGCCTTGGTCCTCAGAGCTCCAGGGTTCCCTCCCTCACTCTTGGGTTGCCCCTTGATATTTGCTGCTTCCTGAAGTCAATATAGACAGACTTGAGCCACCTTGAGTGTTCTCAGTATTTACCGAGTACAGAGAAAATTCCATTTGAGAAAACCGCAGAGTATGGCCATTCCTGGAACAACCAAGAGATGGTTATTACTATGGGAAAGAATCGTTTTGCTGTGCTTTACTTTAAAGGTGACCAAAATAGTGTTTGAAAAATCTATCTCAAATTCGGAGGCATTTGTATATTTAAAATGCCCACATACCTAAGATTGTTCATGATTAGTTTCATGAACTGTTATTCTTTTAATTAAAAATATTGGAAATGTATCTTTATAAAACTTTTATATAAATTTGTGAATCAAAACAAATTCTTTTTCAAGCCATATGTCCTGCTTTTTTTTTTTTTTAATGTGGGCGTGGTATAACTGCTGAGAATCAAAGCAGACACAGTTAGAAAGGACCAGTCCATAAGAGAATCGACAAGCAGGCAGCATCTGTGTGCAGCTTTTCTTCATCCTCTTCTCCTCGCTCCCTGTCAACAAGCTCACTCTTCCCGCCTTACTCTGCCTTACCCCTTCGCACCTTCATATCGGCTCAGAATTTGGCAGTGAACCAACGTAATAAGATTCTGTTAGCCAGACTTCTCTTACAGCGGGGCATCTAGGATGCTCTGTTCCAAACACTTTCTCATCATCAGAGCCGTAGCGCAAAGACATAGGAGCTGCCTTCAGTAGCCCACCTGCGAGGGAGGGGGTCCTGCAAGTGCGGGGTCCATCCCTGCTGGTGACAGTGGCCTTGCCGAGCTGCTCTGGGACATGAACCTACCTTCAGTGAGTAGGACGGGGAGGCGTGGGCACCCACCCCAGGCAGAGACCAGCGAGGGACTGTTGCCAAAGCCGAATTATTTTCCTGTCACCTGCGTGCTTGTGCAACTGTGCGTACGTTTCCAACGCTTCTTGCGCTGGTTTGAAATGATTGTTTGCACGTCTTACTTCGCCCACTTGATGGTGAAATTCCCGGGGACAGGATTGTATCTGGCGCCTGGCACGAAGCAGGCACACAGTAAACGGGCGCAGAGTGAGTGAGTGCATCATTCTGTCAGCCAAGCCGTCCAGCCCGGCAGCAACGATGAGCGTCTGGATTCCGATGGCGACACTGAAGGTGGCAGAAATGGATGCATGTGAATCGCCAGGAGGGAACTAAGAGAAGAGCGAGAGAGGTCCAGGGAGCCAGCGCCTGCCGGGTAGAGGGGACCCCGTGGGCAGAGGCGGAAATGGGGACCCAACCAGCGAAGTGCCGTGAGGAAAGATGACAAATACACCTTCAGACAAGTTGAATGAACACTGAGAAACTGGGTCAAAAATCTTTTTCTCAAAGAAACCTCCTCTAAAACGCGCCTCCCTTCCAGCCTGTGACATCGCCCCTTAGCGCGCCCGACCCGATTTCCCAAGGTCCGTTTTCAGATAAATCGCTTTCTAGCAGGAAGAAACTCTTTTATAGACCCAGCAGATGTCTGTGTTTTATGGAACGTTTCCCTCAGTTCCTGAAGGCCGCTGTCCTCTGTAGACTTGGGGGCCGAGGACGCAGAGCATGGAGGCCGGTGCCGCGCGGGGACGCGGGGCCGCCCCTCGGCCTCGGCGGCACCCCCTCGCTTACCACCTGCTATAAAGTCGGCGCCCGGAGCCACGCCTGGCTGTCCCCCGGGTCACGTCGTCCTGCCCCCGCCCCCCTTTGTGACACAAGGGCCGCCTTGTCACCGTTTCCACTGTCTCGGGCATCTGGAGCCTTAACCACACCTGTCCCCAGATCCCTTAGAAACGCAGAAGATGTACATCGTTGAGGGCGTGTAAGCGAGGGGGAGGCGCCGGTGTGTGCTCGCCGGCGTCCGGGAGCCCCACAGAGGGTGTCGCAAATAATCCGTTCCCAGCCGCTCACCCTTTCGCGACGCGCGGTGAGCCCCCTGATGTCCCAAAGGCACCTCGGCGGCTCCGCCGGGCGACAGGATGCCGGCTGCTCCCGAGTCCTCGTCTGTTGTGTCTGCATCCCCGTGAGCCAGGCCGTGGTCTTGCCTCGACCCAGAAGCGCGCCCCTCGGATCAGAGGAGTGTCTGACACACGTTGATCTGGGGCTGGAAGAGAAAGCTGGGCTCCGGGAACGTCCTGCCAGAGGCCTGTCCTTAGGAAACGGGCTCTCAGGTTTTTTTGCTGATGAAGAGACACCTGTCTGCTGCTGACCTTCTTCTGTTGAAGCCAGAAAACAGGCGACAAAGCAGGCCTTTTACCTCCTGCTGTTTCCTTCAGGCTATGCTCTTTTGAGGGGAGACACCCTCTATCCAGAGAGACCATACCTGCAAGATGTTAAAACTGCGACCTCAAAAATGAGTGATCACCGGTCTCAGGAATATAATTATAACCAAATGTGCCCTCAGGTCACGAGCCTTCTCTCCCCTTTTTTAGAAAAATCCAAATCCAGTATAAGCCCTACTTCCCCGGCAGCCCTGTTGAGTGTCTTTGCAGATTTCGTGGGGTGGTTATGGCCTGCTGTCTCCTCGAGCTCCGAACCCTTGTTTCTGGACGCCCTCCATCGCCCCTGCTGTCCGCCCACGCTGCAGGCTGTTGGTTCTCCACGTTGACCCCTCTCTGTCCCCCAGGGTGCCCTAAACAGCGCAGCCATGTGCAAAAGGTTGGAAATAATGGAAAGGAATCTGAAGCTGAATTTGTGCATCTCAGTTGTGACGGTTTTATCAGTGTCACCACCCGAGTCACTCACTGGCCATTCTTGTCTCGTCCCTGGGGTAACACCAGGAAGCAGCGGTCTCTTTAAGGAAACCTGCTCTCATATCCTGGCTTCCCCTGAAGGCCTTTCTTCCCCGAACGCCCATCTCTTCGTCCTGAGCCAAGGACCCCCCGCAAAGTGCTTCCTTCGTAGGATCCCCGCGTGGTCCTTTCGCGGTACTGAACCGCGTAGGGCAGCTTCCCTTCCTCTGCTTCAGCGCCCCTGTCTCCAGGGCCTGACTTTGCATAATAAAACATTTATTCAAGTGTTTTCACAAACTACAGAGTTATTCTCCCTCTAAAGCTAAATTTTGTCCTCTAACCCAGTGTGGAAATAGCTGCGTCCAGGTATAAGTTAATAGCCATCGTTTCTTTCTGCTACGTGATGAAAATCTGATTTCAGCAAGCGTCACTCCGCGGCCACCATTACAGTGTAGCTCGATGCTGAGGCCCGGGGAGGTCTGTAAAAAAGCTGTGTGGTCAGAGCACGAGTGTGTGCTTGGGCATCATGCCGATGTAGCAAAGCTGAGTTCAGTCCACGGCCTGGAGTGTTCGTGCCCTTCCAACAGGGAGACACTTCACCAGGAAAACAGGGCTGCAGCCCTGATGGTAAGAGTGACCTTGAGTTGGTGCAGCCACTATGGAGAGCAGTATGGAGGTTCCTCAGGAAACTAAAAATAGAGCTACCATATGATCCAGCAATCCCTCTCCTGGGCATATATCCGGACAAAACTATAATCCAAAAAGATACATGCACCCCTATGTTCATAGCAGCACTGTTCACAATAGCCAAGACATGGAAACAGCCTAAATGTCCCTTGACAGATGAATGGATAAAGAAGATGTGGCACATATATACAATGGAATATTACTCAGCCATAAAAAGCAACGAAATTGAGTTATTTGTAGTGAGGTGGTTGGACCCAGAGTCTATCATAGAGAGTGAAGTAAGTCAGAAAGAGAAAAACAAATACCGTTTGCTAAACAAATATATTGGAATCTTAAAAAAAAAAAAAAAAGGTTCTGAAGAACCTAGAGGCAGGACAAGAATAAATAAGGAGACGTGTAGAGAATGGACTTGAGGACACGGCGGGGGGAAGGGTAAGCTGGGACAAAGTGAGAGAGTGGTATGGACATATATACGCTACCAAATGTAAAATAGATAGCTAGTGGGAAGCAGCCGCATAGCACAGGGAGATCAGCTCGGTGCTCTGTGACCACCTAGAGGGGTGGGATAGGGAGGGAGGGAGGGAGGGAGACGCAAGAGGGAGGGGATACAACTAGAGATTATCATACTAAGTGAAGCAACTCAGACAGAGAAAGATAAATACCATATGATATCACTTATATGTGGCATCTAAAACATGGCACAAATGAACTTATCTACGAAACAGAAACAGACTCACAGACATAGAGAACAGACTTGTGGTTGCCCAGGGGGAGGGGGCTGGGGGAGGGATGGACTGGGAGTTTGGGGTCAGTAGATGCAAAGTCTTACATACAGAATGGATAAACAACAAGGTCCTACTGTATAGCACAGGGATCTGTATCCAATCTCCTGGGATAAACCATAATGGAAAAGAATATTAAAAAAGAATGTATATATATATATATATATATATATATGTAACTGAGTCACTTTGCTGTGCACCAGAAACTAACAGAATGTTGTAAATCAACTATACTTCAATTAAAAAAAAATAAAAGAGTGGTTCCGAGTTCTGTGTCATCCTCGCCGCCAGCTGGTGCAGGCGTCACCTGCATTGCTCATCCCCAGGGTCAGGTGGAGGAGGATGCCTGGTAGGCGTCCGCATCAGTGATGGGGGTGGACCCCGGGCACTGTGAAGTGGGGGTCACGGTGAACTGGCCTCCCTGTGCCCCCACACACACCTGAGCTCTGCTTCCCACACACCTGTCCTCTCCTCACTGCCTTCATCACCCCAGGCAGCATCCATGGAAGATGATTTCTTGTTCCCTTTTGAAGATGCTGCTTCGAGAAAATTCAACTTGTGCTCATACCACCTAATCCCTGACGTAGTTAGCATGTTGGTATATTTCCTTCTAATCTTGTTTCCACGCATTCCTTTTCTTTCGCAAAGCTGCATCTTAAATGTATATAAATTTCTTTAACTTTCGTAAAGTAATATTACGGTGGTACAAACAATCAGTGAAAAAAATGTCTTGTTGTAACAGAAAAATGGACAGTTCAATAGAAAACAGTTCACTAAGCAGTTTATCTAAACTTATGGCCAGAAAACAAAATTTCAAATTTCAGTCTCACCAGCAATCAACGAAACGTAATTTAAAATAATGATTTCGTTTTTCATCCACAGTTAAAATAAATTTTTTAAACATGTTGATGTAACCAGCCTGGTGCAGGCTGGATCGAGTGCAGAGCGCCAGGAATGAGCGTGTTTTGCCTTGTGGCTCAGCCTTCAGGAGTCTGTACCCTGATCCCGCGATTCTAATCTGTGCCAAGGGATTTAGCTGAGCAGCGTTCAAAGGCTTCTGTATTATTACGTTCAAGAGTGAGAATTTGGGAACAGCCCAAATGTTATCCATCGAGAAACAAATAGATTATGTTTTCCTCATCCCAACGGTGAACTATTTTGCACATATTTAAACCATTTTAAAGAACCGTGACGGACGTTGATGACGAGGTTCGCAAGCTAGCAGTAGGTTTAGAGGGAAGGGGAAGGGTGTGCGATCTAAGTGTCATTGTATGAACATGGGCAGAAGTGTCCACGGGGGACGGTGGGCAAAGACAGCTGCACCCACGTTATCCTGGGCTTGCAGGAGCACGGGCGATTTTTACTTCTCTACATTTCCCCATATTTCCTAGATTATCTTCAGTGAATGCGTGTTTCACTTGTATACAGGAGAGAACAAGTTATCCAAAGAGGAAAAAGAAGAAAACTGCCCTCCTTTACAGCATCCTATTAAGTGTTTTAACAATGCAAGATGAGAAAATCCCAGGACATATGGCACGTGCTTCCCCTCTGACTCTGGATGATCCATCTGCTAAGAAACTGCTGACTGTTTTCTCAAGAGATCAAAGAAAGAAAGCAGGCCCTGGCCGGCGCCTTTATTAAAGTCTTCTCAGCTCACTCACAGCTGTCGCTTTGCCTTCTCCTCTGACTACCCCGCCGGTTGGTGCTTTCTCCTGAAGCTGCTTACATCTGGTCTGTGGTTGAAGTCATCCTTTCATAAATAATTTGTGATGTGGTTTGAGTTTTCCAAGAACAACCTACAGGGTGCTCTAGTCAACTAGGCCGATAGTCAGAGCTCAGGCTGCCTGGTGACAGACCGTCGCACAGCTTTGCTCTGCCCTGGTCAGTGGGGTTGGGTTCTGCTCAAAGGACAGACCCAACACTACCTTGATTTAGAGAAGACCATACACCTTGATGGAATATTACAGTCGTTAGACATCAAAGACTAGGTTGCAACATCAAAAAATGTTAGAAAACAAATCAATGCCTGTTTATGGTTACAACAATGTAAAAATATATACTCCTATTGAAAGGAAATGGGGAGGTGTGGAAAAATGAAAATGATTAATTTGATGGCAGGTGATAGGTTTGTTTGTTTTTTTTTAATTCTGCAGTGAACACTTATTGAGCTCTCACCACATGCCAGACAGTGTGCTGGGCCCATGTATTTATTTCTTTTTAGAAGGTAGCTGTATAATATGTGGAATCCTAGAGAAATATAAGGTAGGGGTGGTGGAATTCCTCTTCGAAGGTGTTACTCTGGGCAGAGTGTTGACTGTATCTGGAGGAGACCCCTCCGTTCTCTCCCAGGTGGGACCCGCGTACCACTCACTCTGCCGGGCTCTTACCTGTCTGTTTAGATCCAGGTGTGGTTTCTCCCCTTGCAATGCACGTTTCTCTCTCACACGTGCCCCCAACAGATACTGGGCCCCGCTGTGTGCTGGGTCCCTCCAGGTGTGGGCAGGACACAGGGACCGAGACTATAAGGCGCTGTCCTCATGGGGCTTCCAGGCTGCTGGGAAGGCCAGACACCAGCTACATAACCAGGCTCATTAGCAGTGTGATTTCAAGCGGCGATACTTGCAGTGAAGTAGAGCTCCTGAGATGGAGAGGAAGCGGGCAGACCCATTGAGAAAGCAGGGAAGGGAAGGGACAGCCGTGCAAGTGTAGGGGAGGTGAGGGACGAGACTGTGCAAAGGCACTGAGGCAGGACCAAGTCTGGTACGCTTGTGAGACGAATGGGTTCGGAGCAATGCGCGATGGCCGGGAAACGTCGGGCCGTGTGGGACCGTTCTAAGCGTGAGGGCAAGGCTGGGAGCAAGCAGATTTACCACTTCTCCGTAGAGGAAGAGAGGCAGGGCCCGCTAGAGGCCCTGCTGAAAGGTGAGGGTCACCGGCCTGGGAGGGTGGCACAGGCACGGGTCAGGGTCTGGCCTGAAGGCAGAGCACACCGGCCGTGCTGAGGGTGGCTGTGTGCGGAAACGCCGGGAGCCGAGGGTAGTTCCGGGCGTGGGCTGAGTCACCAGGTGCAGGTGAGGATGTTGTCCGAGGGGGAGAAGGAACAGGTTTTCCTGTTTCTTGGTTAAAAAGCTGACCTCGATGTGAGCTGCGTGTGCCGGGTCAGGGTGGCAGCTGCTGCCAAAGGGCAGGAAGAGGCTTCCCCGGGACAGTGGGGCGACCTCGGCCTGAGCGCCGGACAGCTGAGTCTAGTCCACAGCTGCTGCAGGGGAGCAGCTTGATGCCAGGCACGTTGTTCTGCTTCCCAGAATCGCAGTTTTCTGTGCCTCTGCCCGGCCCGCCTCGTAGAGCTTTGTAAACCACTTACAGTTGAATCCAGACACACATGGTGCCACCACTGTCCCCTGCCCTCCTGTACAGTGAGCTTTGCCATCTAGAATCATGGCCCAGAGCGTGTGTGAGAGACGGGTCCTCACAGAGGATCACCCCTGATAGCTGTACCACAAAGCCCGCAAAGCCCGTGGCCTCGCTGGGCCCCCGCCGGCCCCCGCTGCACACCCATCGCGAGCCCCGCCGGGCACTGCTGCTCAGAAGCGGTGCCCTGCAAGATCCCCTTCGAGAGCAGGACAAGGCATATTCCGATGAATCCCTGGGATCCAGAATTTAAATTTGCACTTTATTCTCGGAGGATTCCTGCCAGCTGAGGTGCTGGTTTGTTTTCATCTCCACGGCCCTCCAGGGCTAGCAGCGCCGAGCTTTGTTTCCGGAGACCTGTCCATCAGCCTCTCCTGGACTGAACCGACCATAGCGATGAGAAGCCACAACAGGAAGCCAACTTCTCCCCTCCCAGCACTGCTATTCGGCAGACCTCTTTCCTTTCTCCCTCTCAAGTGGCATCTTGAAGAGGCCCAGGACCCATCACCGGAGGAGACACCTCGTACACTGGAGAGGTAGAATGGAACTTGAAAGGACAATCTAGGGAGCTAATCCACACCGTCAGATGTTTCTCTCGCTGGCAGGAGTCTGACTGTATCGTGTCTGTGAAAGGACTCTGTTAAGAGAGTGTTCCTTTGACTCCTGGTCCTCGATTTCAACTTCCAGTCATTCAGATTGCCCGTTCACCAGCCAGCGAGGGGAAAATGTGTGTCTCTCCTTAGAGCAGTTAAATTAAGTGGAGCCAGAGATTAATCTTCTTTTATAATTTTTCTTCTTGAAGAAACTCAGAATCCATCACCCAGAGCCCTGTGGGATTCAGGGAGCCTCGCGACCCTGAGAAGAAGCTCACCCAGCAGACGTGCGTGTATGGAGGCATAGCCAGCAAGGAGGCAGGTGGACCCACCCCAAAGGCAGCTGAAAGCACGGGGAAGTGGTCCTGTTGCTTGGGGATAAAACCAATCAATAGTTTCTTCATGTCTGCCAGTTCAGGGAAAGAATCTTTTTTCCTCATATATATAATTGCTTTTGCACAAAGGATTCATTATTCCTGAGCCAGGTAAGAGAGCTGAGATCTCCCGCTCGGTTTCCTGCACACTTCTCCCTCTCTGTTCCCCAGACCAGAGTATCGAGCCGATTTGGGCCGTAGATTCGGTGGCTGTCTTCACACCGTCCTCTCTGACCCTTCCATCCTGCCAGATTGTAACCGCGCAGGTCAACGGGCCTCTTGGCGACATCCTGCAAGTTGCTGTTGTGATGGGGCAGCTTTACTCTCAGGTAGCTGACCTCAACGTGTGAGCAACGTGTAAAGAAAGACATTTCCACGAGCCCGTCAGACTGCTCGACAGAGAATAGGAAAACTTAGTCTGAGGACCAGGTTTAGACTCTCTGGACTGGGGAGCTCATTTTAGACTCACCCTGCAGTAAAAAAGTGTCCGAGGTTCCCACCGCAGGGGCTGGGCAGGAGGCCACACCGTCACCTGGACTGGCCTCAGCAAGCTGCCCCCAAGACCAGAGCAAGGTCATGTCCAAAGGCTTCCCGGAAGAGGCTCGTAGCGGGTCTCTTACTATTCAGGTCTAGTTGCCTTGGCGGTATTTTCCTGGGTTTTGGGTGAGAACATCTTCTTAACTTAGCCAGGAGGAGGGCCCTGTGATTTATAAGGGGTGTTACTTAGATGGAAGAGCCTTAGAATACAGCCTCCACAATGTGACTAAGTGGACAGGCCCCTTTCTGCTCCCTTAGGGTTCGCATGTAAAATGCTGAAATGACCCCGGGGCTGACTTGACAGGGCCCGGGAGGAGCCCGAGGAGGGCAGGTGGGTGAGGAGGTGCTTGGGCCACCATGGACGCTCAGGATGAGTCTGTACAAGCCCCGCGGGTTTGCTCTTGCTGGTGAGAATGGTCTTGGCTTCCATGAACCTTTTATCCTGTTTAAAACTGATCTCAACTCCAGCTCTTAAAATAGCAACTAGCCATCAACTGCCTTCCGCTTTCCTTTTCTAGCCATCAAAGATCGTAGCTAAGCTGGGCACTGTGCGCTCATGTTCAGAATTTACTTTAAAAATAAGATTTTTGAAAACCTTAGAGGGAAGTAAAACATACCTGCAGAAGCTAACAGACTTCAAAAATGTCAAGCTTGATGGTTAGAAGGTTTACTTACTAACCACCATTAGACAGAGGAATGCTAAATTATTTGTAGAAGGTACCCCCCCCCCAAATCTACTGTGATAGATGCCGACGTGAAAATGTGTGTGCACCAATATACTGAATCTGTGCCACGTGAACACGTGGGACATGACGTGGGGGGGGTATTTTGCATCCCTACCTTGTGTGCTGGTCCAGATGTTCAGAACGTGCCATAAAGACCACGTTGGGGGTACCGTCTTCAGGCCCCCCAGCTTGCTGCTGACCACTCCAGGCGTCGAGGTAATTCCAACGCTTTACTCCACACTCCCCCCTTTTTTGCCCCCAGAAGCAAGGGTCTTTCTAAACTCAGGTTAATCAGTACTATATTTTCCGTTCCCCATGCCCATGTTAGACCCTCTATCAGAGAATTTGTATTTCATCTGTTTTGCAAAATAAATTTAACAACAGTAGTAAGTTATTATGATACTCTTTGGACCCACTAACATCCTATTAGTTAAGTCTTATACACATCAGTCCAGCCTGCATTTATCTTTCATGTTCTCAGGATAAATGGTATTAAGCTTTAACAGCCACAGAGACAGCTGTCATGTGCTGTCAGCTAGAACTGATGAGAGAGAAAAATGCAGCATCTGAAGAGCCACTTGCAAGATGACGTAAATATTTTATTTTCCTTTTGGAAAGCCCTCACCAGATCTGCCCCTTCACCTCTGATCTCTGAGCAGCCTGATGATTTATGGGGTTCCGTGGCTCAGCTTTTAGATAGGGAGTAAGAGGGGGATCACTGCTTCCCGGGTGGGGTGAAGGCGGATAGCAGGATATTCATGGGCAGCGTGGCTTATCTGTTGGCATCGTTCCTGCAGACGTGCTGCAGTGCTTTGGGGAGTTGTTTATCCTGAGCAGTTACAAGGTAGCCTGTTTTCCAGTGGGCCTAGAGTCAGCGTCTAGTCAGTTATCTGTGGCCCTGTTGTTATAAACTGTGACCTTGTGACTCAGCGCTGACTGTGTTATGCTTGTTTGTGCAGCTGTGTCTCTGTTCCACAGCGTCGGGGCCGAGTCTGGGAAGATGCACGGTGGGTGGAGTGAGACATTTTCCCTCTGGAGTCTGGCAGGGGCTCCAGCTAGGACTGCTGGGGTTTGGGCTGGAGAACACGTGGCCTCTCCGTGTGGCCCGGGTATCCTCGCTAGTGGCCTCAGATCTGTAAACTCTTTATGTGGAGGCTGATGGCTCCAAGGGTGGGTATCCCAGTGAGCATTTGGAAGCTGTACTCTTTGGTGACCCAGCCCCAGAAGTCACATAGCATCGCTTCTGCTACCAGGTGTCCGTGAGTGCAGCCATGAAGGCCCGTCTGCTCTCGAGGAGAGGGCGAGGCCTGCACCTCTCAAAGGGAGGATTGTCGAGGTCGCATTGAAGAAGGGTATGTAGGATGGAACTCATCATCACTGCCACATTTGACAGACAGATCATGTGACAATCCCAGTGGAGATTTCTTTCTTTTTTTTTTTTTTTTTTTTTTTAAAGAAGATGTTGGGGGTAGGAG
>NC_041231.1:104767237-104770074 GCF_002837175.3 Physeter macrocephalus | reverse complement strand
GATTTCTTTCTTTCTTTTTTTTTTTTTTAAAGAAGATGTTGGGGGTAGGAGTTTATTTATTTTCTAATTTATTTTTGCTGTGTTGGGTCTTCGTTTCTGCGCGAGGGCTTTCTCTAGTTGTGGCAAGCGGGGGCCACTCTTCATGGCGGTGTGCGGGCCTCTCACTATCGCGGCCTCTCTTGTTGCGGAGCACAGGCTCCAGACACGCAGGCTCAGTAGTTGTGCCTCACGGGCCTAGTTGCTCCGCAGCATGTGGGATCCTCGCAGACCAGGGCTCGAACCCGTGTCCCCTGCATTAGCAGGCAGATCCTCAACGACTGTGCCACCAGGGAAGCCCCCAGTGGAGACTTCTGTAGGAAATGAATGAGTTGGGTTCTCTGCTTAAATCCATCTGAAGATGTGTTTATGGACTGCAACTAACCTTGTAGTTTTTCACTAGGCGCTAAGATCAGCGTGTGCCTGGCCTGGTGCCTGAAGGTAGATCTGAGTGCTAAGTTAACAATGGATAACCAATACGAGTATTTTCCAGATACTTAAAAATTAAGGTTTAACCCAAAAAGCTGTTGCCACTCTGAACAATTACATCATGACCCTTAGAGCAGGCTGGTTTTTTTCTTGACTAATAGTGATGTGACAGGGATCACAATGTGTGGGAAAAGTAGATTCCTCCATATAAATATTGCTTAAGATTTGACTCCATACTCTGTTAAAGTAAGAAGTTTTTAAAATAATTTGAGTTATTTGAAGGAATTTCTGTTTTTCTTTTTCTTGACCTATTTAGCCATGACAAATAAAGTCAGATAAAAGACGGATTCCTTCCACGAGATACACATACACTTTTCCTCATATAGTGAGAAAGAGATGGTCAGTGTGTGTAGTGCTCACGGATCCTCAGTTAACAGAAGGGACTGGTGAAATGCCAAGTACGTGTTTACACTTTTCACTTCTTGTCTCAATTCTGTTCTTTGCTCTGGAACAGTTTCTCCTTTTCATTCCCACAAAAGTTAAGGTAAAGACGTTGCATTTCCCCCGGAGCTGGGGCCCACGTAGCCACCCCTGGCATTTGTCCTGAGCCTTTTCGGTGAGCTCAGATCCCAAAATGATCAGAAAATCTCATAGAGCCCCAGGTGCTCTAAGAACGGTGCTGAGGATTTATCCTGCTTTGTGAGGAATCACGCAGCATGAGCATTTGTACAGTAGCCCAGCAAGCCAGGTCCTGGGCCAGTGGTGGCATGCTGTGACTCCCAGCCCGGTCTGTGCCTCCAGGGATGGTGATGTCTGAATCCAGGGGAAGCCGAGGTACCATTTATTGAACACTTCCTATGTGCTGTGTTCTGAATCACAGCTATGTCATTTTATTTGGTCTTCACAGTAATTCTTGGAGGTAGCTTTTATTTACTATCCTAATTTTACAGGTGATGAAATTGAAATTCTGGGAAAATGAGTAACTTGTATAAGGTCACACTGTGTGTAAGTGATGGAGCCAGCCTCTGCAACTACTTTCAGGGGGTTCAGAGTTTAGGTTAGAAGGAGTTCCTCCTTTCTTGGAAACATAAACCTAAATGGGAAACTCAGAAGTCATAAAGGAAAAGAGTGATAAGTTTATCCACATAAAAATTTAAAGCTTCTGCTCAACAAAACATGCCCAAAATTTGGATTAAGGCCATAAAACAAACTATGGGAGTGGGGAAGAAGAATCACCAGGCTGTGACCAAAGACCAGTTTTCTTAATGTGACAAAGAGTTCTTACCAGTCAGTGAGAGTGAGAAATACGGACTGTAAATGTAGGAAAGGGTGCTCAGCCTCGCTCATGATTAGAGGAACACAGATTAAAAACTGAGAGTTATACTTTATCAACTGTTGAATTGACAAAGATTTTAAAGTTGGTCATACTCCGTGCTGTCAAATGTATGGGATGATAGGAGCTTTTGCCTGCGTTATTTGAGGAAATGCAAATCAGTACAGTTCTTCTGGAACACGGTTCCATGATATATATAAAACTGAAAATACACACACTCTTTGATCCAGATTTTATTTACCCCACAAATATCTTAATATAGGTATTCAAAGATGTGTGTGCCAGTCTGTTTATTGCAGTGTTTCCTATAATGTCAAAAACTGTTCTTCAGTAGAAGACTGATAAATTATACAGTGTTCATTCTATGGGATACTACTCATCACTATAAAGGATTACATCCATCAATAAGAAAAGATGACCAAGAGCAGAAGCAAGAAGAATTACAACCTGCAGCCTGTGGAACAAAAACCACATTCACAGAAAGACAGACAAGATGAAAAGGCAGAGGGCTCTATGTACCAGATGAAGGAACAAGATAAAACCCCAGAAAAACAACTAGATGAAGTGGAGATAGGCAACATTCCAGGAAAAGAATTCAGAATAATGATAGTGAAGATGATCCAGGACCTCGGAAAAAGAATGGAGGCAAAGCGAGAAGATGCCAGAAATGTTTGGCAAAGACCTAGAAGAACTAAAGAACAAACAAACATAGATGAACAATACAATAACTGAAATGAAAACTACACTAGAAGGAATCAATAGCACAATAACTAAGGCAGAAGAACGGATAAGTGACCTGGAAGACAGAATGGTGGAATTCACTGCTGCAGAACAGAATAAAGAAAAAAGAATGAAAAGAAGTGAAGACAGCCTAAGAGACCTCTTGGACAACATTAAACGCAAAAACATTCGCATTATAGGGGTCCCGGAAGGAGAAGAGAGAGAGAAAATATTTGAAGAGGTTATAGTCGAAAACTTCCCTAACATGGGAAAGGAAATAGCCACCCAAGTCCAGGAAGTGCAGAGAGTCCCATACAGG
>NC_041231.1:104765605-104766605 GCF_002837175.3 Physeter macrocephalus | reverse complement strand
ACACCTCACTTACACCAATGGACAGATAATCCAAAATGAAAATAAATAAGGAAACAGAAGCTTTAAATGACACAATAGACCAGACAGATTTAATTGATATTTATAGGACATTCCATCCCAAAACAGCAAATTACACTTTCTTCTCAAGTGTGCACGGAACATTCTCCAGGATACATCACATCTTGGGTCACAAATCAAGCCACAGTAAATTGAAGAAAATTGAAATCATATCAAGCATCTTTTCTGACCACAACGCTGTGAGATTAGAAATGGATTACAGGGAAAAAAACGTAAAAGACACAAACACACGGAGGCTAAACAATACGTTACTAAATAACCAAGAGATCACTGAAGAAATCAAAGAGGAAATCAAAAAATACCTAGAGGGCTTCCCTGGTGGCGCAGTGGTTGAGAGTCCACCTCCCGATGCAGGGGACACGGGTTCGTGCCCTGGTCTGGGAAGATCCCACATGCCGCGGAGTGGCCGGGCGCATGAGCCATGGCTGCTGAGCCTGCGCATCCGGAGCCTGTGCTCCGCAACGGGAGAGCCCACAACAGTGAGAGGCCCGCGTGCTGCAAAACAAAAAAAAATAAAATAAAATAACCCTAGAGACAACTGACAATGAAAACACGACGGTCCAAAACCTATGGGATGCAGCAAAAGCAGTTCTAAGAAGGAAGGTTATAGCTATACAAGCCTACCTCAAGAAACAAGAAAAATCTCAAACAAACAACCTAACCTTACACCTAAAGGAACTAAAGAAAAAAGAACAAACAAAATCCAAAGTTAGCAGAAGGAAAGAAATCATAAAGATCAGGGCAGAAATAAATGACGTAGAAACAAAACAATAGCAAAGATCAATAAAGCTAAAAGTTGGTTCTTTGAGAAGATAAACAAAATTGATAAACCATTAGCCAGACTCATCAAGAAAAAGAGAGAGAGGACTCAAATCAATAAAATTAGAAATGAAAAAGGAGAAGTTACAACAGACACCGCAGA
>NC_041231.1:104763644-104764683 GCF_002837175.3 Physeter macrocephalus | reverse complement strand
AAAATGAAAATAAATAAGGAAACAGAAGCTTTAAATGACACAATAGACCAGACAGATTTAATTGATATTTATAGGACATTCCATCCCAAAACAGCAAATTACACTTTCTTCTCAAGTGTGCACGGAACATTCTCCAGGATACATCACATCTTGGGTCACAAATCAAGCCACAGTAAATTGAAGAAAATTGAAATCATATCAAGCATCTTTTCTGACCACAACGCTGTGAGATTAGAAATGGATTACAGGGAAAAAAACGTAAAAGACACAAACACACGGAGGCTAAACAATACGTTACTAAATAACCAAGAGATCACTGAAGAAATCAAAGAGGAAATCAAAAAATACCTAGAGGGCTTCCCTGGTGGCGCAGTGGTTGAGAGTCCACCTCCCGATGCAGGGGACACGGGTTCGTGCCCTGGTCTGGGAAGATCCCACATGCCGCGGAGTGGCCGGGCGCATGAGCCATGGCTGCTGAGCCTGCGCATCCGGAGCCTGTGCTCCGCAACGGGAGAGCCCACAACAGTGAGAGGCCCGCGTGCTGCAAAACAAAAAAAAATAAAATAAAATAACCCTAGAGACAACTGACAATGAAAACACGACGGTCCAAAACCTATGGGATGCAGCAAAAGCAGTTCTAAGAAGGAAGGTTATAGCTATACAAGCCTACCTCAAGAAACAAGAAAAATCTCAAACAAACAACCTAACCTTACACCTAAAGGAACTAAAGAAAAAAGAACAAACAAAATCCAAAGTTAGCAGAAGGAAAGAAATCATAAAGATCAGGGCAGAAATAAATGACGTAGAAACAAAACAATAGCAAAGATCAATAAAGCTAAAAGTTGGTTCTTTGAGAAGATAAACAAAATTGATAAACCATTAGCCAGACTCATCAAGAAAAAGAGAGAGAGGACTCAAATCAATAAAATTAGAAATGAAAAAGGAGAAGTTACAACAGACACCGCAGAAATACAAAGCATCCTAGGAGACTACTACAAGCAACTCTATGCCAATAAAATGGACAACCTGGAAGAAACGG
>NC_041231.1:104762050-104763177 GCF_002837175.3 Physeter macrocephalus | reverse complement strand
TCACTGTTTGCATATGACATGATACTATACATAGAGAATCCTAGAGATGCCACCAGGAAACTCCTAGAGCTAATCAATGAATTTGGTAAAGTTGCAGGATACAAAATTAATGCACAGAAATCTCTTGCATTCCTATACACTAATGATGAAAAATCTGAAAGAGAAATTTAGGAAACACTCCCATTCACCATTGCAACAAAAAGGATAAAATACCTAGGAATAAACCTACCAAAGGATACAAATTAATGCACAGAAATCTCTTGCATTCCTATACACTACTGATGAAAAATCTGAAAGAGAAATTTAGGAAACACTCCCATTCACCATTGCAACAAAAAGGATAAAATACCTAGGAATAAACCTACCAAAGGATACAAATTAATGCACAGAAATCTCTTGCATTCCTATACACTACTGATGAAAAATCTGAAAGAGAAATTTAGGAAACACTCCCATTCACCATTGCAACAAAAAGGATAAAATACCTAGGAATAAACCTACCAAAGGATACAAATTAATGCACAGAAATCTCTTGCATTCCTATACACTAATGATGAAAAATCTGAAAGAGAAATTTAGGAAACACTCCCATTTACCACTGCAACAAAAAGAATAAAATACCTAGGAATAAACCTACCTAGGGAGACAAAAGACCTGTATGCAGAAAACTATAAGACACTGATGAAAGAAATTAAAGATGATACCAACAGATGGAGAGATATACCATGTCCTTGGATTGGAAGAATCAATATTGTGAAAATGACTATATCTACCCAAAGCAATCTACAGATTCAATGCAATCCCTGTCAAATTACCAAAGGCATTTTTTACGGAACTAGAACAAAAAATCTTAGAATTTGTATGGAGACACAACAGACCCCAAATAGCCAAAGCAGTCTTGAGGGAAGAAAACGGAGCTGGAGGAATCAGACTCCCTGACTTCAGACGATACTACAAAGCTACAGTAATCAAGACAATATGGTACTGGCACAAAAACAGAAACATAGATCAGTGGAACAAGGTAGAAAGCCCAGAGATAAACCCACATACCTATGGTCAACTAATCTATGACAAAGGAGGCAGGGATATACAATGGAGAAAAGACAGTCTCTTCAATAAGTGGTGCC